>NW_024469044.1:0-191868 GCF_003184825.1 Aspergillus fijiensis CBS 313.89 | reverse complement strand
GTCCGTGTTTCAAGACGGGTCGTTTGCGACCATTATGCCAGCGTCCGTGCCGAAGCGCGTTCCTCAGCCCAGGCTGGCCGCATTGCACCTCCGGCTATAAGGTGCCCCGGGGGGCACTACATTCCGGAGGCCTTTGACCGGCCGCCCAAGCTGACGCTGGCCCGCCCCCGGGGAAGTACACCGGCACGAGTGCCGGCTGACCCCCGAGGGCGAGTCTGGTCGCAAGCGCTTCCCTTTCAACAATTTCACGTGCTGTTTAACTCTCTTTTCAAAGTGCTTTTCATCTTTCGATCACTCTACTTGTGCGCTATCGGTCTCCGGCCAGTATTTACCCCGTGGTCAAGGAGCATCTGGATCATGTCCATGTCCATAGATGTGTCAATTGTTGGCAGGATGATCGGCTCGGGCGGATTTCCGTGGCCGGACCGATAAATCGACATTTGAGGAAACGAATTAGGGCGAGCACCATTATCCAGTAAGAGGCGAAAGACATGGATGCCATCCTGCCACGACACCTCCGGTAGACGAGGCCCCATCCCGTGGTAGGGGTCGTATTCTTGATTCAGGGCTGCGTCGGCGGGAGCTCGATCCAGGACATCCTGCGGGACTCCAGGAGCCGGATATTCACGGAGAAGACAGGCGAGGGTCTTCGGGTGACGAAAAAGCGAGGCGGCAATCACCGCATCCGGCCACTCCCCTGCGGCGATAAGGCCCGCAGGCTGCAGTCGGTCAATAAAGCGTTGCACGGCGGCCTCGCAGCCCCAATAGGCCGCAGTCATAAAGGCTGTATGCGGTCTTCCGCCCTCATCAAGCTGTCCTAATTGCGTGCAGCAAAATCCATCGGCCGACACGTCGTCCTGGGAGGGATCCGCTCCCGCGTCGAGCCGAAGGTCTAATTAATTCTGGAGAGTTTGCCATGCCGGCTAGGTGCAAAGGAGGTAAGCAAACAGCGCCATACGACTCACAGCCCTTCTGATTGACATCAAAGCCGCGTGAGATCAGGAAGCGGGCAATATCAAAATGGTTGTTGTTGATTGCGATGTGAAGGGGCGTGTCGCCGTATGTGGGCAGATCCGCAGAATCAGCAGATTCAAGAAGCACGGCGATGGCAGGCAAATTGCCTACTCGAGCCCATCCTATCATTTGTTCATTCAGCCCGCTCATTGCCGGGTACGGAACTCGTGGGTAGCATGCCATGACGGTTTAGGAGGCAAAGAGAGAAATAACTCATGGGAAAGATCAAATGGAAGACAACTACGAGGGGAAAGGAGGAGAAAGCAATTTTATATGTTCATGTTTCGGATGTGACACGGAAAGAATACATGAGTTACAGTACGTGACGTGTTATTTACTGCAGATCACAGACAACCGCCATCTGCCCCGTCAAATTCGCGCATGACCCTTGAAGCCCCGAAGCCCCGATACCTCAAATCCTCAAGTCATCTCGAATATTACTCTCTAGATCTTCTCTGTGACCGAATGAATCAAGCCGAACAACTACCGTAATCTGCTAAGCAGTTTGCCGCTGCACAATACGCATCTGAGCTACCGCAATAGCCGTTCACGGAGCAGCAAACCCCAAATTGACTCCCAAGGCACGTTGCGTTGTCGGAGGACATGAAACCGCAGAGGCCATCGGTGCTTATGGGCAGCTGAACGCAGTTGCCAAAGGCAGACTGACACTGACCAATTCCGCAATATGCGTCGCTGCTGCCGCAGTAGCCGCTCGTAGAGCAGCAGTCACCAAAATGGCTGCCCGCACAACTGGCGTTAACAGATGGCATGGAGCCGCACAATCCGTCCAGGCTGACCGTCACTGTGTCACAATTGCCATAAGACGAGTCGCAAGAGCCAATACCGCAGTATTCCTCTGTGCTTCCACAGTACCCATTAATGGAACAGCAGTCACCGAAGGTGCTACCCGCGCAGGTAGCATTAGAGGAAGAAAGCGCTCCGCATAAGCCATCTGCGCTAACTGTGGGGCCAGCATCACAGGTCCCGAATGCAGACAGACAACTGTTATAGGCACAGTAGTCGGAGGTGCTGCCGCAGTATCCGTTGATCGAACAACAGTCGCCGAATGTACTACCAGTACAGGTGGCATTAGAAGATGATAGGGCACCGCACAAACCATCTGAGCTGACTGGAGGAGCCTCAACGCAGCTTCCAAACGCGCTCTGGCACGTCTCGTAGCCACAATAGTCAGAGGTGTTACCGCAATATCCACCAGTGGAGCAACAAGATCCAAATTGGCTTCCGGTACATGTTGCATTGGTTGATGAAAGGGAGGCACAGAGCCCGTCTAGAGAGATCGGATTGCCCGAAACACAATCACCAGATGTAGAGCGCAGAGTCCCGCGGCGCAGTAGTCAGAAGTACTGCCACAATATCCCGATAGCGAGCAGCAGTCCCCGAAAGAGGACCCCAGACAGGTTGTACCGTTTCCACATAGCCCATTAGTGGAGACGGTCAGATTACCACTGATGTTCGTCGCATTGAAACCGCGTATAAGGTGAATACAGTAGGTCAAGCCCACAGTCAGTTCATCATCACAGGCCAGCGCGGACGTGATTGAAGGGTTTGCGGCCATGAAAAGGTTAAATGGTGTATTGGCTTCTGCTAAGAGTGAGACACACGTATCGCCGGACACAATCGTATAATAATCTCCGCAGTCAGTGGTTGTGCCATCAGCAAGAGTGATATCGCTGGGTAAAGCAACAAAGTTGGTCCCATGACCTGACCCCGATCCGCCTTGCCCGTCGACACCTGACGTCGAGCTAGAGTTGGCGGAAACCGTGAGATTGAAGGTCCCTCCAGGAGCAGAAACGCATCTGACTCCACCTAGAAGAGCGGTATCGCCTATGTTCGAGCATCCGCTGTCGACCATACCGTTGTAAGAGACAAGTTTCAACCACGAAGTTCCGGTCGCAGCAGTAATCGAAGAACAATTATCCCCCGCAGCGATCTCGTAGACATTTTCACATGCTAGGGGCAGGCACAATCTTAGCCCTAATGTCGGATCACTGTAGTTATACAGCGTGGGATTGATTTGATATAAAGTTGAAGAAGAGATAGATTGGGCAAGGGCGATAGAATCACATGTGTCTTCTGGCTGGACTGTGTACCAATTGCCTGTAGAGCAAGAAACATTTGCCACAGGGATCTGAATTCCCCCCGAAGTCGGCTGTGTTTCTACGCCCTGTAGGTTGCAAACTGCAACGATACTAACGGTCAGCCACATATCCACAAATATTAATAGGTAATGCGGAATCCAAGTACCCGAAATCGAATAATTAAGCATGGTCTCGTAGGGGGCGCTGTAAGCCGAATACGGCAACTGCTGCATTAATTCTAGCTTCGTAACCCAGCAATCATCGCAAATATTTGCCACCGGCATATCGGTAAGATTCGACGCTGAATCCCACAAGTCGAGAATATCTGCTCCTTAAAGGTTATTGACATGTCCACATTATACTACCCGATCTTACAAGAGTTAACATACCGTTGCAATAAGTGCCATTGACGTTCTTCAGACAAGTTTCATTCCAGCCTGACCAAACACTGTCAATCACTGATAAGGCTGGGATCCCCTCTGCAATAGTTGCATCGGCACCACACTGTTCCACAATATTGTCATGAAAGCTAGACAAAGACTGGCCACACTGAGTCGAACACACGGCGTCAGTCAGAACCGCATTGTTTAGACTGCCATGCCAGACCGGTCGCCCAAGCGTCGATACATAGCTATTGCATTGTAAGGTGCTATAAAGAGCATTTAGGCAGCTCTGGGTAAGGCTGGAACTGCTAAAGGACTGGCTAGGAACCAAATGAAACGAAGTAGAATCAGTTGAAATAGAGTCGCGTGCTTGATGTCCATGAATATGCGAGTGAGAGTAGTGACCATGGCCCCAAGAGTAATGCCCGAAAGTACCTTGCACCAACAGAGACGACCAAACGAAAGTGTCAATGGAGCGTATAATGTCTGGCTGACTAACAGGCGCCTTAACGGCCTGTCATGTGACCAGCCACTGGTGCCTCAGGCACCAGTGGCCCTATATATGTACATAGTCCAGAGTGAAGGCCCTGCGGGCCTTCCTCTTCCCTTTTTCCCCCAAGAATGGAATTCTTGCCTGGTTAATTCATCTTCTTTTCATAGCCTCACGCATATTAGAGGACGCGGGTAGGCAGTTGGTGAGACCTCACTTCCTTGCTGACGCCACCGCACTGCGATTGTGCTGCATATGAGCATTGACCAAGTGGCCAGCCGCTAGAGCAGAGCACGTGCTTAACTCGCCCGCCAGCACTGCAGCGGCGACAATCCGGGCTAGACGGCGCGCATTGGCACCAGGGTCAGTGGGATGCGCACCGCGCACCCCGAGCAGGTCCAGCATGGAGCCTTGAGCCTCGAGGATGGTGCCTCCGCCGATCGTCCCGACCTCCATCGAGGGCATCGAGACGGCGATCTGGAGGTTCCCATTGATGCTAGAGCAACCCAACGTTAGCACACACAGAGATGCATATGTACAGCCGGTCAAAGAAACAACGGGGAAAGGATGGATGAAACACACTTCTTCATGGTCGTGATACAACTACTACTCTCAACATTTTGAGCAGGATCCTGGCCGGTGGCTAGAAACACCGCCTGAACAAGATTGGACGCATGGGCATTAAACCCACCAATACTACCGGCCATGGCACTGCCGACCAGGTTCTTAGCAGTGTTGAGTTCGACTAACGCATCAACTTCCGTCTTCAGAACCTTCCGCACGGTGTCGGCGGGGATCGTGGCTTCGGCGATAACGGACTTGCCGCGGCCCCCAATCCAGTTAATGGCGGCGGACTTCTTGTCAGCGCAGAAATTTCCTGAGAGTGTAATAGTGTGCATGTCCGGAAATCCGCCCTGCACAGCCATCGCCTCGAGAGCCTTCTCGACCCCCTTAGAGATCATATTCATACCCATCGCGTCGCCGGTGGTAGTGCGGAATCGAATATAAAGGTAGGTGCCTGCCTGCGCTACAGTCAGGGTCTGAAGGCGGGCGAACCGGCTGGTTGCGTTGAAAGCGGTCGTGAGCACCTCGTGACCGACGGACGACTCGACCCAGCGCTGAGCTTCAGCGGCGCGTGAAGCAGAGGGGAACCCCAGGCAAGGGCCCCGTGTCATCCCATCGCCCTTGAGCATAGTCACCGCGCCGCCTCCCGCGTTGATAGCCTTGCAACCCCGACTGGCGCTGGCAACGAGCACTCCCTCAGTTGTGGCCATCGGGATAAAGTACGCTTGGCCATCGATCACCATAGGGCCGGCGAGACCTAGGGGCAAAGGGAGGTATCCAATCACGTTCTCACAGCAGGCGCCGTGCACGAGCTCGTAGTTGTAGTCGCGATAGGGGAGCAACGACTCTTCGACGCCGCTGCTGAGGCCTTGCGTGGAAGGCGTCCTCGATACAGCGGCACGGCGGATCCGCACGGCGCGCGTAAATGCTTCCAGTCTGGTTACTGCGCTGGACGATCCCGCTATGATGCGCTCTAATGTCTTCTCTAAGCTATATCCTGCAATCTTACCCCGAAGACACAGCTCCAGCAGCTCGTCGTCGGTCAGAGATGTTGCTTGGTTCGATTCGAACAGGGCCTCGATCTCTTCGGGGCTTCGAGAGCTGATGTCAGTGGCAGAGGGGGCGCGTGGTAACGACGGAGAGGAGCTATCTATGACAGCTGACTCTTTTTTGGTTCGGGGCAGAGCATGCCAGCGGGCGGCCTGGATCAGATGGTTGTTGAGAATGAGGCTGATGACCAAAGCGCTTATAAGCCAGAGTCGACCGAGCGGGCTTTCCAGTCCAGCCAGCACACCCTCAAACACGGGGCGTCTAGTGGCTGATAAATCATGCTTAGATGACTCTAGGACATACCGAACAGGCATTAGCACTGTCGCACGCGTCTCTACCCCCTCGCGGCGAGCTGACAGGTAAATATCGTTCAGACCGTTGGCCGCTACTCTGAAAGGACTGACAGGAGTAGGGGTCAGAGCGGCTTTAGCCATAAATCCTCCCATAAAGCGACAGAAGAAAGATGACAGTTGGAGCACGTTAAAGAGCACGAAGCCACCCACCATCAACAGTTTCCAACGGGCCACGCTTGCAGGCTTGACCTTGTACCCAAAAATTCGAGGGCCATGCTGCGCGTCAGCTTGATGAAGCGCACCGGGGCCCCGGATCCGCGTCACCTCTAACTTCACGCAAAGAATCGTGGCGTAGAAGGTGAATAGCAGAATAGCATCAACAAGCAGGATCCACACAGCTAGGAAGCAGAAGTGACCGAGACTTTCCTGCGGCCGGAGTGCCGCTCCGATCCCCAACGCGCCGATTTCCAATAGATACGACCGCAAAATATACCATCCTTCTCGATCAACCGCGAGCTGAATTGTTTTGGAAATCGATTGGCTCTGGCGGGTATCATCCTCATTGTTGCCAATGAAAGCAGACTGCTGTAACCCGCTGCGCTGGAGGTTTTTAGACGAGTCGAGAACGGTACGAGTAAATTGGATCGGCTTTTCGAAGCCTATCGTCAACACCAGGAACGGGATACCTTCCCAAAGCAGGAGCATGTCGACAGGCACGCGGCAGGCAGTCGTGATGCCAAGTCCAAGTATAAAGGCGAATGTGCCAGAGAGTAGGACCGAGGCTGCTAACCAGAACCTCGAGCCGAGATGACGCATCGCCCGAAAGAGAGAGACCACGGTCAGATTCATGGCTAGGTAACCGAGCCCAACAATCACCAAGTCAACGGTCTCTGCATGTTTGGCACGGTGAAGGAACGCGAGCCACGAGCTTCCGAGCCAGCGTCTCAGTGACATGTGACTTCCTTCTCCACGAGGAGACCTGATTATCCAGGTATGATTCTCGTTTTCGGAGGCTATGGTATTGACTGCCTCCAGAAAGCCGCTTAATTGGAAGTATGGAACTCGAAACGCCAACGAGGCATCATCAGAGAAAGTGAAGAAGTTGGAAGTAGGCGGAATTAGATCCGCACCGAGAGACTGGGCGAGCGAATCTGACAGAAGGGAGATACTATCCGCGACAGAAGCATCTGGTATATTAAGGGTGACAAGGGCCCAGTGAGAGTTCGCCTGATAGATCGCAGGACAAGCACCGTTTGATCAGCACCCAGAATTATTTATCAGATTGATGGGGCGGGAAGAAGTCTATCATACTTGGTGAAACTCAGACGCCTCAGGCAGGTCATCGAACTGCCATCTCCAGGAGCTGGTCGCTCCGAGGTGAAGAGTGCGGCTGCCCCAGAGGAAAGACTGGATGTTCAAGGGGGCTGTCTCGATCTCGGACCCCAGACCTGCATTAGTAGCCCGATAGCTCCCTTCCAAAACATGAAGATAGGTCATGGCCGCTGCCAGAGCAGTGACAAGCAGAGTATGAATGGGGTTTCGACACGCCTGTCCCACAAGTGCACGTAACCCTGTGGTGATTCGATGCTGCACCCAGCCAGGATTCGGCCTGATCATCACAGATTCCATTGTGATGTTATCCTCGATTGTGGGAAGGGGGAGCACTGTTGAGTGAACAATTGGGGCTATGAAAAAATAAAGCAAGTATAGGGCTAGCAATAATCCATGTCCTCGTTGAGAAACAGAAGAGAGATGATTCAGCTGTACAATTCAAGGGCAATGGTTTCGTCAGTGGGATAGGGAAAAAAAGAAAGAAAGAAAGAAAGAAAGAAAGAAAGAAAGAAAGAAAGAAAGAAAGAAAGAAAGAAAGAAAGGAAACGAAAGACTATGGGATAACCGGAGAATGGGTTGTGGGAGCAAATCAACTTGGAAGCAATTCGGGGCTGCTAAAAGAGACTAAGGAGCATAAGGAGCATAGGAAAGGGACGAAGCAGGTCAGGCCGGTCGGGGAAAGGACCTACAACAAGGCTACGGAGACGTTAGCCTGTTCTTAGCCAGGTTGCCATTTGTTTAACTAACTATTAACTACTCCGTAACTTGCCTCTTTGCGTCGCGGCCGAAAGAATAAGCACTAGGAGGAAACACCAACGAGGGCCCACGCCATGATTCGGCCGATCTCCTCCCATCTTCAAAACCATACTCCGGAGTATGTCCACATAAATTATACAGTACAACATATACATACATACTTGGATACGTACTGTACAAGTGTTGAGTGTAGATAGTACTAAACTACCTAGTAGCCTAGATGGGGATGTAGTGCGTATACGTAACCTACCCAAAACTACTAACTTATTCAGTATTAACGCTGGTGGTCATCTTATCTTCCCCTTTCTTACTTACATAGTACGGGTAGCAAAAGCGACGGATTAGGTCCGAGTGCCATCGTCTACCATCATACAAGTTTCTACCTGAGCACGGAATCAGCTCACTAAGACCCCCCATCCTCATGCCTAGATAAGGTGCTCATTGAGAATGCCCAGCACTAACAGTCCACACACTAGACCTACTAAGCATGAGCCGAGCCCCAATTTGTTCTCTGACTGGAAATTTCCTCCGATGAGGCTTCGGAAAGACTCTAATCAGATCGTCGTGGTTTCATAACCAACCAGGAATCCGCCATTCCGAGCCTAGACATTCTTCAATAGCGAGTATTGCGTTTCATTAAACCTACGATCCTCACAACCTAGGACAGTACAATCGCGATGGCTGCAGAAAAAGGCATTTCCGCCCGCTCTGTCGCTCTATCGACAGCCCAGAACTCTCACACTGGCGAAACCTTGCCTCGCCGTGCATTTCAACGATCTTTTGATCGATGCCATGCACAGAAAATCAAGTGTACAGGGAATCAGAGTGGATTGGCCTTGGGTCCATGTCAACGTTGCCAACAGGTTGGACTTGGGTGCGTCTACAGTGAACGATGCCCCAAGCGCAAGCTACGCAAAACCAGCGCAGCGAACCTTGTCCCTGCAAACCCTAAGCACATGTCCTCGCCCCTGGTCTCCTCCCTTACCTTGCCGCGAGATGTGTCGGGATCGCACTCTGCACCCACTTCCCTGCCCTTCCTGGATTCCTCTGACGATTTCGACTGGTTCTGGCCCTCGATTGACGTGGATAGTCTCCGTATTTGTGGATAGCACCAGGCTGCAAACACCATGATCGACTCGGAGCTTCTTACTGTGCAGTGTGTCGAAAATATCGTCAAATCAAACTGATGACACCAGAGACCGTGTCGAGTCCCAATTCGCGTTCCAAAGGCTAACGGATGTGAGCATTGAGGCTTCAATTCTCATGGTTGACCCGAAATTGTTTCTAGAGCTACGCACACTTATTTTAGACTTTACAATTCAACTGTCTTAGATTTTACATGTCCATGCGAGCCCCGCCCCTCCCAACTTGCTCAGGTCATAATCACTGCACTAACATCGAGGTTATATGACCGGCCCCATATTCCGGCCTTAGGCTAACCTGATTATGGTATAAATGTGGGTATGCTTTTGCACTCCTGAGTCTTGGTTGAGGTTTGACCATCCGAACATTACAGATCATTCGTCAGTTCGTTCAGGCTATGTCTATGGCTGAATCTGATTTGAGGTTTGTTTTTTCTCTGTTTGGAATCAGAAGCCGGGGTTTCGAACTGAGTTGTCCCATTTCCTCGCTTATATGGCCCCACTGCGCGGGCCCCTCTCCAGGCTCCATGATTCACTCGGCGCCCCACCATCGATTAATCCAATAGAACAAGTTCTCTACGGGTTCCAACATTGCAGTACTCCGTACAGTAGTTTCAAGGATAGGACCAGCCAGATTTTGAATTTGTTTGCTTGATATAGGGTCAATGGTCTGGCCCAGGCCCGGCAGCCTAGCCTGAAGCGACGCCAGAAGTCAAGAAGAAGACACGAAGCCTGGGATTTGAGGATACTCAGGAACCAAGCAGTTGCGAAAGTCAATGCATGTAAAGTGGGACTGCGGATTCATGGCGATGCGGTAGAGGCGCCTTCACCAAGCTTCTGGCAACGGGACTTGAAAGCACCCCTCCTTTAGCTAACTACCTATTACACTTACGTAGAACAAGCCTTTACTAGCTCAGATATAAGTGCCCTACTGATCAGATCTGGCTTGGTGAGTACGAGTTATCTCCGGAGAACTCAGATGAGTGTGCTTGACACGGAAGAGAAGGCCGCCCCCCAATCCACAAGAAGAGAAAAGAAGTAAAATACAGAGCGTATCTCATGGACCGAAACTGCAGTAGCAGCGACACCTGGGATATCATAGTCTTTTGCTTCTCATCACAACTAAGCTAATCTCACAGGCTAGGTCTAATTGTAACTTCGGTAAACTCTAGTGGTGTTTCTGATGCTACTGGATATGTCGATTTTTGTGGCGGTAAGCATGGCATCAGCCCTAGAAATACACTCAGCTGTGGAGATAACTCACGTTGGAGATGTCGGATGGTGCGAAAATACGTAGTTCTTGTCAAGAAACTGATTGCCCCCAACGTCCTCTGTGCCTTTTCGGGCTGAGCTAGGCCTAGGAATGGTCCAGTCCCGGACCGGATCATGCGGTCTTTAGTCTTTGATTACCCAGGACCGCACCATGGACAGGCGCCTTGACGGCCTGTCATGTGACCAGACATTAATGCCTCAGGCATTAATGGCCTCAATCTATCTACATTGTTCAGAGTGAAGGCCCTGCGGGCTTCTTCCTTCTTCTCTTTTTTCCCAAGAATGAAATTCTTGCCTGGTTGACTCATCTCATTTTCGTACTAGTTATCACAAGAACTACTAAATCCCTGTCCTGGGGTTTTCTTACATGATGTCCGCTAACGCGTGAGGAATAACGCGTGAGGAATTGCTTCGGCTCCGCTTCAGCTCCGCAAAGAACTCTTCGATAAGGTTGATATCTGGCGAATGAAGCAGAAGATATATCAGAATAACACCTCAATCGGCATATAGCCGCTACATCCTTTCAGTCCGATGGAACGATGCATTTTCTATAATAAGAACAGATTTTGGTTCTGGCTATTTGTTATAATGCTGGAGGAGCTGCTCGATGAAGTCCTCAAAAGCATTGGCATCAGTAGACCCTTGAACACACCTCTAAGATTTATTTTATCTTGGGCATTTGCAGATAGTAGTTGGAAGTTGATCACGACGGAATTTGGCAAGTTGGACCGGGATTATATCTAAAAGCGACCACTGCAGTCTGTTCGCCGGAATCCAGCTTTCTTATCACAGCCTAATTTATCTACAAATATCAACTGATTTGACTGGAATACTGTAAGATGATAAAGAAAGAAGCCTCGCAAGTCAGCAGTCTGTTCTTTGGCAATCTGTCGCGCTGTTTTTCTAGACCCCCCGACCGAAGCAAGTGCTCTGCTGATGCTCTGAATTGTCACATGTTTTCCAATTTTGTCCCAGATCCATACTGCCATTTCATCTTGATAGAGATTTGGCTTCTCCTTAGATGTTCGCAAAGAGCTTCGAGCATGAAAGGTATAATAATGCGTGGGCGACCTACACCATTGCACCGTGCTTGGACGTTGCTGGATGTCTGCAGGTTGGAGCGAGTATACACAATTAACTGTTTTCTGCAGTCAGTGATGTGAGCCATCGGAGATGTTGTCAGAAAGCTTTGAATCATGTGTTGGATTAGTTCCAGTTGAGCGGGCTTCGAATTTAGAGCCATTGTGCGTTAAACAACCTCCGTCAACTAGGAGATGTCCATTAAGCAAACGCCCTACGTGGCCTGACGATAGGCATTGTGAGGTTCGGATCAATTAGATTCCGTTTCTGCCAATGTGATTCTTATATTTGCACGGAAAATGCCCCACCGCTTGGACGTAGCTACGTGGATATCTCCTCTGGAAATTGACCACTGCACCTAATACTGTGTTCCTGTTCTTTTGCTTTTTGTTTTATTCTTAAGCCTTATTGATCTAATCTTTGAGTATCACACGGCTCAAAATACTTTTACATAATATAGAAAGATTCCTGGGACCTGTAACGAGCAACTGTAATTATCATACTTGTGGTTACACACGCAATTTTTACTTTTTGTAGTGCGGGGTAGCTGAGTGTTGTAGCTAAGAAACTTGTATATAAGGCCTTAATCTTAGTCTCAGCTGGTGTGTCCGGTGATACATACTGTTCTAAAACCCTCCGCTCAAACGATGAACAACTCAACTGCATCTTTTACTGCCGATAATATTGGACTCCAGGTCGGTCAAAATCCTGGGCAGATTAATAGTCAGTTTTACTACAATTATTACAATCAATCTGATGATTCAAAAGTGAGTGAGATAATTACTACCACTGCTTACTTAGTCGAATTTTTCATCTTGGGATACGGAATGACTTACACTTTAACTCTTTAAAGACCATCAATCCCGAGCTTGATAAGCGGCGGATCGAAGAGGAGAAGGGTGGCCTTCTTCGAGACTCTTACCGCTGGGTGCTCGACCATGATGATTTTATTAGATGGAGATACACTGCAGGCAATCAGTTTCTCTGGATCAAAGGTGATCCTGGTAAAGGCAAGACAATGCTAATTTGTGGTATTGTTGATGAGCTTTCAGAGAAAGCTACGCAAGACAAAATTAATATTGCCTACTTCTTCTGCCAAGCCACCAACAATCGTATTAACAGTGCTACAGCGATTCTACAAGGACTTATTACTATGCTTAGGAAGCAACAGCCTCTGCTCCAGACCCATATTCCTGCGAAGTTTCTTGACAACGAGAATAGGTGGTTCGAAGTCCACGATGTCTTCCACAAGATACTCCAAGATCCGGCTACCCAGAAGACTTACCTAATAATTGATGCACTGGACGAGTGTATCATTGATCAAAATAGATTTCTTAGATTTCTTGAAGAGGAATCATCAGATTATCAACATGTGAAATGGATTGTCTCAAGTCGAAACTGGCCGAGTATCGAAAAATATCTCGATAATACAACAGGAATCAGACTTCACCTTGAGCTGAATGAAGATAATCTGGCTGCCGGTGTTGACTACTTCATCAAGAATAAAGTAGAGGCGTTATCAAGAAAGCATGAATACAGCAAAGCAACAAGAAAAGCTATTGAGGATCATCTTGTACTCAATGCAAAAGGAACATTTCTCTGGGTAGCTTTGGTTTGCGAGCAACTGAAAGATGTTCCCCCTGAGTACATCCAAGCGGAACTTGCAACGTTTCCCCCGGGGCTTGGCATGCTATATCAGCGAATGTTGGCCAACATCAATGAGCTAAAATATGATGCTAAGCACTGCACGTCTCTACTTGGGATTGTAGCCACTGTCTACCGTCCTATCACATTGGATGAGTTATCATGTTATCTCAAACTACCAAACAGTTCGACAAGCGACATAGAGTCTGATGATAAGTGCCTGATCAAGTATCTTGAAAGGATTGCAAGAAATTGTGGTTCTTTTCTTGCTCTTCGAGGACATACAATCGCACTGATCCATCAATCTGCGCAGGACTTCCTTCTCAAAGAGGCCTCCCAAGAAATTGCTCCAAAAGGTGTGCGAGAGATACACTACTTCATCTTCTCGAGGTCTTTACAAGCACTTCACAAAACATTACGGCGCAATATTTACGAGCTCGATGACCCTGCAATTACAACTGATCAGATCACGCAGCCAGATACAGATCCACTACAATCCATACGATACGCATGTATTTATTGGGTTGATCATCTTAAAGACTATACTCGAGACGAGATACCAAGCAAAGAAACCGGTGAACAGCTCCGAGGCACAAGTTTGGAGCGCATATTCTTTCATCGTGAACCTTTTCATTTGCTTCATAATTTCTGTCGGTTGAAAAGCTTCTTCGAAAAAGCGATCTTGATACTCATCTTTGGAAAAGAACAACTTCGAAAGAAGATTCCAGCCGGACGATTGATGGCAGGACTGCAAGGCGTGACTTTACCTATGACCATATACCGAACTTTCATTCAACATCTGGGAGCTTCTAGCCTACTAAGAGGCCTATTCAAGACAGCCATTTCAGTACGAAGCCTCAGAAGCCGACTCTTTCGAAGAGAAGAAAAACGCAAACAAAGTCAAAGCTTGGTGCACACTACTTTGCTTGAAGATTTTTTCTGCCAGGACTTTCTTTACTGGTTGGAAGCTCTTACACTACTAGGTAATCTAGCTGAAGGAGCGACAGCGATGCTGAAACTTGAAAGATTGATAGAGGTATGTGTTATTTATTATTTTGCAATCAGCTATTCTAACTTAAATATAGACAAAGGAGGAATATGAAGTACTACATAAGAGGATTCGAGATGCATACCGCTTTATCATATATCATAAGCCGATGATAGAGGATTATCCACTTCAAGTATACACCTCAGCGATATTCTTTAGTCCTCGGAGCAGTATCACAAGGACTCAATTTGAGTCTGAGGAACTAAGATGGATGAACGCCAGGTCAATGATAGGCGAGAGCTGGAGTGCCTGCCTGCAGACGCTCGAGGGCCACGGTGGCTGGGTCCAGTCAGTGGTCTTCTCGCATGACTCCAAGCTGCTAGCGTCTGCTTCCCACGACAATACTGTCAAGCTATGGAACGCCGCCAGCGGCGCCTGCTTGCAGATATTTAAGGGCCACAGTGGCTCAGTTCAGTCAGTAGTTTTCTCACATGACTCTAAGCTACTGGCATCTGCTTCCCGCGATAATACTATCAAACTGTGGAATACCGCCAGCGGCGCCTCTCTGCAGACACTTAAGAACCACAGTGGCTGGATTCAGTCAGTGGTCTTCTCGCATGACTCTAAGCTGCTGGCGTCTGCTTCCGACGATAAGACTATTAGACTGTGGATTACTGTTAGTGGTGCATGCCTGCAGACGCTCAAGGGCCACGGTAGCTGGGTCCAGTCAGTGGTCTTCTCGCATGACTCCAAGCTGCTGGCGTCTGCTTCCCGCGACGAGACTGTTAAGCTATGGGATGCTGCTAACGGCGTCTGCCTGCAGACACTCAAGGACCACAGTAGCTTAGTCCAATCAGTGGTTTTTTTCACATAACTCCAAGCTTCTAGCATCTGCTTCTTACGATAAGACAGTTAAGCTGTGGGATGCAGCCAGCGGTACCTGCCTGCAGACACTTAAAGGCCACAGTGGCTGGGTTCAGTCAGTGGTCTTCTCGCATGACTCTAAGCTGCTGGCGTCAGCTTCCCATGACAAGACTGTTAAGCTGTGGAATGCCGTTAGTGGTGCATGCCTGCAGACGCTCAAGGGACACAGTGGCTGGGTTCAGTCAGTGGACTTCTCGCATGATTCCAAGCTGCTGGCGTCTGCTTCCCGCGACGAGACCGTCAAGCTATGGGATGCCGCCAGCGGTTCCTATCTGCAGGCACTCGAGGGCCACAGTGGCTCGGTTCAGTCAGTGGTCTTCTCGCATAACTTTAAGCTGCTGGCGTCCGCTTCCCGCGATAACACTGTTAAGCTGTGGGACGCCGCCAGCGGTGCCTGCCTGCAGACGCTTAAGGGCCATAGTGGCTGGGTCCAGTTAGTGGTCTTCTCGCATGAATCCAAGCTGCTGGCGTCTACTTCCCATGATAAAACTGTTAAGCTGTGGGATGCCGCCAGCAGCACCTGCCTGCAGACATTCAAAGGCCATATCAGCTGGATTCAGTTAGTAGTTTTTTCACATAACTCCAAGCTGCTGGCGTCTGCTTCCCATGATAATACTATCAAGCTGTGGGATACCACTAGTGGTATCTGCCTGCAGACACTTAATGGCCACAGTGGCTGGATTCAGTCAGTAGTCTTCTCGCATGACTCCAAGCTGCTGGCGTCAGCTTCCCGCGATAATACTGTTAAGCTGTGGGAGGCTGCTAGTGGTGCCTGCCTGCAGACACTCAAGAGCCATATTGGCTGGGTTCAGTCAGTGGTCTTCTCGTATAACTCTAAGCTGCTGGCGTCTGCTTCCTATGATAAGACTGTTAAGATTTGGGACGCTACTAACGGTACCTGCCTGCAGACACTCGAAGGTCATAATAGCTGGGTTCAGTTAGTGGTTTTCTCGCATGACTCTAAGCTGCTGGCGTCTGCTTCCCACGATAAGTCCGTCAAACTATGGGACGCCGCCAGCGGCGCCTGCCTGCAGACGCTCAAGAGCCACGTTGGCTGGGTCACAAAACATGGTCTGGATAACCTAATTTTGACTTACCTTGCGAAGTCGCCATCCTCCCAGGCAAATCCTGAAATATTGTATTCTCAGGGATTTGGAATAAGTCCTGATCGAACCTGGGTTACATGGAACTCAGAAAAGCTGTTGAAGTTGCCATCAATTTTTAAGATATCAGCCTCCGCTGTAACATATTCGACTATTTGTATTGGTTTTGAATCAGGGCAAGTTCTTATACTGAGCTGTGAACGTCACTAGCGTTGTCTGCTTAGATTTAGGAGTACATGGAAATGTGACATCTTCTCAAATATGGTCTTCTACTATCTTCTATTTCTTAATCTTCTTGTAAAAGGAGGCCTGCAACTAGTTAAATATTTATTCAGAGAGCTTTTGCCCACTGCATGCTTGTAGATTCTGTTAGCTTCCACCTGAATATAGATCTTAGCTTATTGTTACTCATGATAAATCTCTGGGTCCCGTGACGCGGGAACGGGCCCAATAGCCCCGTCTTCCTTACCACCACACTTTTCCCATGTACGTAACATAACAAGCAATTAATAATTATTGAATGGCTTCATTCTCCCACCGTCTTAGGCAATAGATGTCCTCTTGCTTGATAGAACTGAATGGCCTGAGAGACGAAATCGCCCAGGGCAGCATCAATGGTTAATAGTGGACAGCCGTGGCCTTAGGCATAAATCTTATGCAAATCTCTAAGTCCATTACCGATAGACAGCTTTTATTCGTCAAAAGGAATGGGAATATTACTTCGCCCGAGTCGCTTGTCGAGGAAAAATCAGAGTTCTCCAGCAGGATATCGCGTTACTTTTCGGCTGGTGGTATGTCTGCTTTCCTTCTCGCGGTGTTACAAGACACCCGTGCTAAATGACAGAAACAGTCCGCCACAGGACCTTCGGCGACATCCTCTTCCTCGAATACCAAACCGTTAGCATTGCGATAGAATCTCTACGCTGAGCCAGAGCGAGGCTCAGGCGCCAAATGCCCGTCTGGGCTTTCTATCGAATGGTCAGCGCCTCGATCTCCTTTCCCAAGGCTCACGCCGCCATGCATACTTCGGAAGAGCATCCGCCCATCTCGGGTCATGAACCCGCTCAGCACCAGCAACAGCACAAATAAAATCCCCCAAAACCAGAGCTCAAACGCTAAATAGACCATCTCGCCATCCTTTCACCATCAGATTCCCCCAATCATGACCACCTGCACGCCATCCTCCCGCTTCTCCTCGTCCCCCTACATCTCCCCGGACCGTATCTTCGAATTAACCGCCCAATACCTGGACGACCCCAGCCCTCAGAAAGTCAACCTCGGCCAAGGCACATACCGTGACAGCCACGGCCAACCGTGGGTGCTCCCCGCCGTGGCTGCCGCACGCAACCGCCTGACGGCCACCGGCCTGAACCATGAATACCTCCCGATCCTGGGTCATCCGGTCTTCCGCACGCTGGCCCCACAGCTCGCCCTCGGATCAGCCCTGCACGCCAGTCTTGCTTCCCAGATAGCCGCTTGTCAGTCGCTCTCGGGAACGGGGGCATTGCATCTGGCCGGGCTGCTTCTTCGACACCTCCACGACATCCAGCCCCGGCAAGGGCTCGCCACCCCTGCTCTGCCGAAAGTCTACATCCCAAGCCCCACCTGGTCGAACCACCACCAAATCTTCACCTCCCTAGGGTTTGAAGTCGTCTCGCTGCCCTATTACGCCGCGATCACCCGCTCCCTGGCGCTGGAACCCTATCTCGCCGCCTTGGCCGCGGCGGAGCGCAACAGCGTGGTGATCCTGCATGCGTGCGCGCACAATCCCTCGGGGTGTGATCCGACGCCCGCGGAATGGCGGCAGGTCGCGCAGATCGCCAAAGAACGGAACCTCTTCCCCCTCTTCGATGCTGCATACCTGGGGTTCAACTCGGGGGATCTTGACGAGGACGCCGCGGCGATTCGGTTGTTTGCGGGCGAGGAGTTCGGGCTCGAGATTGGGGTGTGTATGTCCTTTGCGAAGAATATGGGGCTCTATGGTATGATTTCCCTTCATTTTCGCGGGCTGTATGGTGGAGGGGTGTTGCGGAGTTGAAGGCCGGATTGGGACTACGACTCGCGGAGGGAAACGGCGGGTTACGGTATGCTAATCGAACGATAGGCGAGCGGACGGGGTGCTTCTTCCTCACCGCACATACCAAAACAGCAGCCAGGAATACGGAGTCGGTTTTGGAAGTGTTGCAGCGACGGGAAGTATCGAATCCACCCGCTTATGGGGCGAAGATTGCGGCCATGATTCTGGGGAATGAGGAGCTGGGGAAGATGTGGAAGGAGGACTTGCAGACCATGAGTGGACGGATTCGGGAGATGAGGGGCCAGCTGGTCGAGGGGCTGGTCAAATATGGTGAGTCTGACCTATACCAGGCTGCTGAGGTCGGATGACGACGACAGGATGCAGGGTTGATGACGGTTGTGCTGACAGTTACAGGGGCCCCCGGCGACTGGGCGCATTTGGTGCGCCAGACCGGGATGTTTGGATTTCTCGGACTAGAGGAGGGCGTCGTAAAGGAGTTGCGGGGTGGGTGATTTCTACTCAAGCCAGTTCTCATTGTTTAGACGCTAACAAAATCAGAGGAGGATCATATTTACATGGCGGATAATTCGCGCGTGTCGATCGCTGGGTTAAATCCAGGGAATGTCGAGTATGTAGCCAGAGCAATCGCAGAGCGCCTGCGGAAGCGAAATGCTTAATTTGAGGGAGTCATAGATGAATACCGAGAGAACACGGGTAACGTTGGCTTGATGCAGGGCGCTTTATTCATTGCATGCCAGTCCTATTCAGACGAGCTTGTTCTGCTTTCGGCCGTTCCACCAGTTCAACGTTCGGTAGCCAGCATTGGGCTTTTTCTTGGTAAACATGGTCATCGATTCAATCTTCAAGTGTCAACTGAGTGACATAGCCGCCAACTCGTCCCTGTGATTGTGTGTAACAACTGGTCGATACATGAACCTCGGATGTTAGTCAGGACTCCCCTCGGCTGAGTGGCCAAGGCAGTCGTATCCTCCTAATTGCTGGTTGCATGCTATAGAACGGGCCCCAGACGCGCTTTTATCATCAGTCCTAGTGCATATCATGAAGGCGGAGTCTAGAATGACAACGTACGACTTCGGCTAACTAGGACGAGGGATCTTTAAGCCCATGTGCAATATAAAGGTTCTATCTCTCTCCCATAACGACACAGCCAATTGTCGCTGGAGGTACCTTGAGGTTATTGCTCATCCGTGCAGATGTCCCGCTTCGACTGGTGGAGCTCCAGGACACCAAGCCCGCCTTTCATAACTCTGCTTGTATCTCGGCTTCGACTCGGCTTCCCTCGGGTGATTTGACCTCCATGCCTAGCCCGAGTAGCCACTTTCCGGTGTGTGGGTGATCGATGTGACTGAGAGCTTTGTCATGGATGTCAATGCCTGAACGCGTATGCTCGTCAATGCAAAGCTCGCTCCGGAACCCGAAAACGAGGTTACTTATTGCGATTTAATACATCCTTCAAAGTGGCGTGGCAGATATTGAGGATCGACATACTCTGATTAGCTAGGCCTTATCAGTAGATCAAACAACAGATGAGTTGAGCTGCATTGGTGACATACGCGCTCCAAGATTCCAGAGGTAAGTTGTCAATTGGCAGAATCAAGAGCTTGGACAACGTCCGTGATCCAAGACCCTTCGCTTCGTTCCTCCATGGTAAACTTCAGTGACAGGGCGGCAATCCCCTTGATCTTCTCCTTGTGAGGCCCCCACCTTGTTGAGCCTTTCGTTCTCAAAGAGTCTCGAAGGTTCCTCGCTCGGTCTTCTTCTACTAAGTCAATCGGAGGAGCGGAGTGCTGCTCTGAGGCGACGCGCTCGATCCATTCCGCGATTGATTCTCGATCATCTCTGTTCATTCGCGTGCATCAGTAGAACGCATTACCTTGAAGTGATGAGTTGTTCAGGTCGGAAGTAAGAGAAACTATGGAAGTTCACGTAGTCGTTGTTCTTTATTTACCTCGGATAGCCCGTGACTCCACCAAACGATCCACGGCCCCAGCTGAATTATTGTTCCTGTGCCTTGACCTCCAACGTTGCAGAGCTTCGGCTCTGCTCCATACTTGCTCGTGAACAATAACCCATTCACTATTTACCTAGAAATCCTCTTCACAACTCCTCTATCAAGACACCATGGGAAAAGCCCAGCATTCTCTGATCGCAAGACTATCATCAACGAACGAATTTCGTTGGTTTCTGCAGTACCTCTTGCCGCCAATAGCCTCCCTGAAGGACTGACAGTTCTCATCGCATCACAATCCCATAGAACCGAGTCTAATTCAGCATGTTTCGCACAATCTCAGCCCTACTCCGAACTCGATGATTAGCAGTAGCATTATCCAGCTCACACCAGAGATACTCACACCACAAACGTCCCAGCAGACGCCGGCATCGCCCTCAACAACGCCGGCCCGATCCCATAGAACAACCCCCGCAATCCACTCACAGCCCACGTATCCCGCACCACATGTTCCACCCCACGATATTTCCTCTCAGATCCCAACCCATCACTCTGCATTCGGCTCTTAATCACATCGATCGGATGGCTCAACAACCAGAGCGCCTCCCCCGCCAAACCCCCATACACCGCAATCTGCCAGCCCGGTAACTCCTCGCGCCGTTTGCGCTGCCGATGCATGGCCCACCGAACCAGCCCCTCATACGTCGCGAACCACACTCCGTACCCATGCATCTCACGAACAACCGTCATCAGTTGCCCCCGATACAACCCTGCCAGCCCGCCCGCCCTCATCAATTTTCGTGCACAGTCAAACGGCCCCATGTAGATTCTTCCCGTGCCGTGCGGTTGCGTCTGAAGTCTGATGCGGATATGCTCCACTGGGCCCGAGACGATACTAGTCACCAGCCCTGAACCAGCACCAGCGATGTAAAACTGAGGAAGGGAGAGGGTCCGATCATGCGAGGGGCGGGTTTGGAGATTGCGTGATTCGATCGCTTGGCGGAAGGTATGCAAAGCTCCGAACGAAATGCTGACCTATAACCCTTGTGAGGTCTTGAGACAGAGCCGGTAGAAAAAAAAAGATACGCACGCAAACGCCAACCCCCAGCAAGGGCATAAGCGTGCCCTGATTTGCGGCACTGTCTCAGCATGAAACTTCCATTACCCCTTGAGCAGCAACAAACCTTGTAGAATGCGAGGGCACCTTCCTTGGCCCAGATGTGGCGAGTAGCAGACCACGCATCCCCGCCTTCTTGAGTCTGCAGACGAACCTTGACAAGGTCTGGGCTGTGAGAATGTCTGTCTTGTTCAGGGTAGCGGTGGCTTACCGAATGGTTGTCCTGGACGCGTCAGCGTTGCTTCGGAGCATTGGGCAAAGAGTCTTACCGATGAGGACCTGTGCAACTCCACCAGCTGCACCAGCAGTCACGTCCTTGGCGGTCTGCCTCCATTCTTGGGATCTGGGCACCTCTAATGTGGGAATTTGGTCACTCATCTTGGATTGGGGTCCTACTCGCGTGCTATATGAAGACAATGGGTGAAAGATCCAAGAAATAGACACGCCTAGGAGCACATCCATTCTAGTCGTGGTCAGAGGAGGGTTCCATGCTTGATAGACTAGATTTCCCCACGTTCGGGTATTGTTCCGAGAGACTCTGCACGGTCATCGCCATGTTTCGGGATCCGACTCCGACCCTTGATACGGGTTGCGAGTGGCTTGCCTGTATCTTTGGGTATGGCTTTATGGTCTCTAGGAAGGATTGAAACTCATCAGCCCCTTCGCGGTCGCGAGCTGTTAAGTTAAGGGCCATGCTCCTGTCAACACTGTCCTGGAAAATCCAACGTAATCCCTCGTCATACCATGGGCTACAGCAAAACAGCCATAAACTGAGAAACCAACCACTTTTCAAGCTCAGAGCTCTCCATTCTGTTTGAAACAATAAGAATCAGTTCGTCGCGACGATCTTATATGATTCTCGTGATGGGGATGTGAGGAGCATGCGGAAGGAAGAGGACGCCAGAAATATAACATCGAGAGGATTGACGGGGCCCTGTCGAGTATCACGGGGGGCTACACGTTATACGAAGCTCTTGCCAATTTCACTGCGCTCGTGGTGAACTGAACCATTTCGGGAGGTGGCCGTCCTCTTCAGCCTTTTCTCATGGGGCGAAAGAAAACATTTACTGTCGGTGATACTGTCCAGGCTTATCTGATCCGAAGGCCGTTATTAGACTATCATCACGAGACTTGGTCACATGCACATTGGCTGCTCTGATCAGCCCTAAGATTGAGAGGACTTCCACGGCGGCCTAGAAGCTTTGCTTGCAGACAGACTATGGCGAGTATGGTCTAGAAGCTTGCTGCATCTTAGGCCGGTGTGCCTGAACCTAGCTCATGAAACGGCCTTGAAACAGAATCATGCTGGAATCGAGGCTCTGCGTCTAATTATACATCACTCTTTTCTGTGGAAACTGAAGATCAACCTTCGAGGTCAATTCAGCTTCTCCCAAACCCTCCATGTCGACATACTTGACTCGAGGTTATTTATATCACAGGTAGCTATACAAACCCCGTCAGGGACTTTCAAGTACAGCAAGCATAATAAGGGGGGTGGGGGCTCTACTCCGTATACTGGAGTCATTTGTCTCATATTGTGCCAGCTCTTAGTGTACTGTAAGTTACAATTCGAATGATAAGTGTCTACTTTCCACGGTACGGTTGCTGGCTGTTCTCAATCTCTTAGTCACGAGAGTGAGTGAGTTAGAATGTCCCAGCTCCTCAGAATAGAGCTCTCCACTTGAGGGTCGACCCCTAGCATCTGAGCATCAACCTGTGACTCAGAGCACCTCGATTGCTATTCTTGACCTCTATCGCCCACTGCTCCTTGAGTGTTGGGAGAGGAGGAGGGGGAGCGGGTACCAGGGAACGACAGTTTGAGTTGGTCACGAATATAGATTAACCTTCCATAACACCACCAATCCAGTGAGCCTTGACCCTCGGGGTTCCCCAGATCGAACCGAAAGAGTCATGCTTAGATCTACAAAATGATAATCGGAGTGGCATCGGGGCTGGACCCCGGAGTGACTCATGTGACGGACCCCGAAGTGGGAGCCGAGACTAACCACATCCAGCCCAGGCCGCTTGCGGCAACCCACGGTTTATCCACCGAGAAACCAATCAGCAGCCGTGTAATCCGACATCGGCCGGGGAGCAATTGTCTAACTCCGGATCACGTGAATCGCCGCCGGCCGATCTCGTCCCCAGCAACGAGTTTATAAACTGGACGAGAGTTCCAGCTGTCCTCCTTTCTATTCTTCTCCTTCTTCCCCATCTCATCAATTCTGTTCCACTCTCCTCTCTTCCCTTCATCCTCCTCCTCCATACTCCCTTCGCCTCTTTTATCCTTCCTTCTTTCATCCTATTCCTCATCCACACACATACACACAATGGCCTCTCGTGGACTTCCCCGTGCCCTCCGCCTGGCCCGCGTTGGTGCCCCTCGCTCCGTGCTCTCCGCCGCCCTCCCCCGGCCCGCCCTCAAGGCTGCCACCGCCGCCGTTCCCCGCGTGACCGCCGCCCCGATCACCCCCGCCCGCGGCGTCAAGACCATGACCTTTGCCGACAGCCAGGAGACCGTCTACGAGCGTGAGGACTGGCCCCGCGAGAAGCTCCAGGAGTACTTCAAGAACGACACCCTTGCCCTCATCGGCTACGGCTCCCAGGGTCACGGCCAGGGTCTGAACCTGCGCGACCAGGGCCTCAACGTCATCGTCGGTGTCCGCAAGGACGGTGCCTCGTGGAAGGAGGCCATCCAGGACGGCTGGGTTCCCGGCAAGAACCTGTTCGACGTCGAGACCGCCGTCAAGAAGGGTACCATCGTCATGAACCTGCTCTCCGACGCCGCCCAGTCCGAGACCTGGCCCCAGCTGAAGCCCCTGATCACCAAGGGCAAGACCCTGTACTTCTCCCACGGTTTCTCCCCCGTCTTCAAGGAGAAGACCAAGGTCGAGGTCCCCGAGGACGTCGACGTCATCCTTGTCGCCCCCAAGGGCTCTGGCCGCACCGTCCGCTCCCTCTTCCGTGAGGGCCGCGGCATCAACTCCTCCGTCGCCGTCTTCCAGGACGTCACCGGCAAGGCCAAGGAGAAGGCCATCGCCCTGGGTGTCGCCGTTGGCTCCGGATACCTGTACGAGACCACCTTCGAGAAGGAGGTCTACTCCGACCTGTACGGTGAGCGTGGCTGCCTGATGGGCGGTATCCACGGTATGTTCCTCGCCCAGTACGAGGTCCTCCGTGAGCGTGGCCACAGCCCCTCCGAGGCTTTCAACGAGACCGTCGAGGAGGCCACTCAGTCCCTCTACCCCCTGATCGGTGCCAACGGCATGGACTGGATGTACGCCGCCTGCTCCACCACCGCCCGCCGTGGTGCCATCGACTGGTCCGCCCGCTTCAAGGACAACCTCAAGCCCCTCTTCAACGAGCTGTACGACGCCGTCCGCGACGGTACCGAGACCCAGCGCTCCCTGGACTACAACTCCCAGAAGGACTACCGCGAGAAGTACGAGAAGGAGATGCAGGACATCCGTGATCTCGAGATCTGGCGCGCCGGAAAGGCTGTTCGGTATGTTCCTCCCGGAAATCTATCATTGTCAATCGACACCAATGCTAATTTGGAAATGTCTACAGCTCCCTCCGCCCCGAGAACCAGAAGTAAACCAGCCACTTCATCTTTTCTTGAATTCTTTGAGATCGGGATAGAAACCCCTGGGGGGAAAAGTTTTACGACTGTACTATGATGTGAACTGTTTAGGATTTCCTTTTTCCTGTTTTCTTTTTGTTCAAACCTATCCTACCTATTGGTGTATAATCGGAAATATCATTACCATAAATTTTTACTTTCTTCCGCTTCTCGTTCTCAATACTTAGCCACTATTTAGATCCGAAGACACACTCGAAGCATTGCCAGAGAAAAAAGTGTATGACTCATCAACCCGGCAAAATCCGGGGAAAGGTCGAGGTCGAGGTCGAGGTCGAGGTCGAGGCTTTCTTCCCTCCCCTCCCCCCACTTAAAATCGACTGTGCGTTCCGGGCTCGGCTGCAGCTGCCGTATCTCACGTCTGAATGGCTCAGTCGGAGTGCGGACCACGACTCCGGGAGCCCGATCTTCAGCTACCGACCATGAAGCAACACCACCGTGTGCCCCGATAACGGGAAACCTGCAACAATGTCACCCAATGAATTAGGGGGAAAGAAAGAGAACAAAACGCTCGGTCTCTTCGATGAACTTTGTGTCTATAGGAGTTGTTTTCAGCATGTTACATTCTGAACCTGATTATGAACTTGATATCTAGGCAGACGATCCTCAAATCCACGTCGTAAGTGACCCAAGGGTCAGAAGGACTGCAAACGCTGTAAAGCATCAACTAACCACGGAACTTCGATCGCCTGTATCCATCCATCTCTGTCGCTGTCTACATGTAGCTTACCTTCCACTACCGACAAAGCAGGATATGCTTACCACGACCTAACCTCGTACCTACTGCTTCCAACAAGAAAACGGACGAGAAACACCTCAAACAAAAATGGTATATGTCTAAATCATCCCCTCGAAAATCCTCTCTACCCTTATCCACCGAACGTGAACAACCTAGTCACGCCTGTTCCTTTTTTCCCTTTTTCTCCTTCGCCTTCTCCTTCTTCTCATTCTTTGGCCGCTCAGCCAGCGTCTCCTCTGGGGGCGCGGGCACGGGGTTGGGGTTTCCCTTCCATTCGAGCTTGCGGGGCTTCATGTACGCGGCCAGCACCTCGTCCGAGACCTCCTTGCGCTTCTCCTGGAACTGCGCGACGTACTCCTGCAGCACCTCGATGGTCATTTTCTTCAGCTCGCCCGTCAGCAGATCCCCCTTCTTGTAGCTGTCGTACACCTCGGCCAGCTTGGCATCGTCCTCCTCGAAGTAGGTCAGGTAGATGTATGAGACGTCGACGTCCGGATTGCCGCCCAAGCGGCGGTGGTCCTCGATGCTGACCTGGCCGCCACTGAAGGCGTACTTGTTGATCTTGGTCTGTTACACACAAGAAGAATGAATTAGTGAGGGGGCAGGGAATTTGAATGCTTGGGGAAATTGAGGTACGTACTTTGATCTGCTTAGCAGTATCGGTCATGAAGATCGCCGAGTTGGGTTCCGACGCAGACATCTTGCCGCCGGCACCTTGCAAGGCCGTGAGGAACTTGGAGTGGATGAGCGCCGGCTTCGGGGACGGGAACTTCATGCGGTGGGCGTTTTCACGGAGCAGACGGAAGTACGGGTCCTGGTCGATACCCATGGGGATCAGACATTGGATTTTGGCGATCTCTTGCGTGCGTTCCTGGAGGGGCTCGTCCTTCCAGATCTCGGGGTAGGAGGTCGCGAAGGCGGCGACACACTGCACGGCGGGGAAGAAGATGCGGCCGACGTTGGTGCTACCAACCAAATAGGACAGGTGTCAGAAAAGAGATGAGTCGTCAGCATAGATACAGCAGAACATACCTCTCGTTGAACCCGAACGCGCCACGGACTTGGTTGAAAGTGACCAGACTGGAGAACTCCCAGGCGTTCATCAAAATGTGGTTGCTGATGTACTTCAAGTCGCTGTAGATAAAGGTCTTCTTCAGGTCAAATCCAAGCGCAATAATATCCTTGGCGTTCTCCATGGCGAAACCCAGAGCATCCTCAAAGGAGATGTTGTCCTTGAACAACGCCTTCTCGTCGTCCGTAAGCATGAAGACGAGCGGGACGTCGAATACATCCTGCAGCCACTTGGTGAACTGGAGGGGAATGGTGTGACCGAGGTGCAGACTGCCACTGCTGGGCCCACGGCCGGTGTAGAGGAAGAAAGGCTCACCCCGTTCGTAAAGGGTCAGGATCCGGTCGAAGTCACGGTGGCTGAAGAACAAGCCGCGGCGGAGCCAGCGGTGCGGCTTGTGTCCGGTGACCTTCTCGAAACGCTCGAGAAGCTTTTCGTCGATGATCGAGGTGTTCCATTTCCTGTACACATCCAGGATCCGTCAGCATTAGCCCGAGATGAGAAGTGCAACCGCACATACCGACAGATGGCCTCGTAGTCGATAGCGACGACCTCGCCGTTCTCGTCGCGTCCACCCTCCACGGACCAGGGGTTAATGTCCTGCTCATGGGCAGGCTTGTTCTCAGCCGCGGGCGCGTTCTCGGCCATCCTGTCAGTGTCTATGCAGTTTGGAGGTGAAAGGAGAGAGAAGAAAACGGAGCTGGACAATGCGTCGGCGGAAATCCAGCCAGGCCGAGGGGAAATTGAGTGCCCCTCCAAATTTCCCCTTTGGGTATTAAGTGATCACGTGTTTGTGTCATTCACGCCGGAGTCCCGCACTATCCCCGATTGGATCTGTCGAACCGTTTCAACACTTCTGCACCTTTCTTTACTGTACTGTACCATCTTGCTACGAATAGATAACCGACCGCAGCTGGGGCTTCCTATCAAGATGTATGACTCATACCGTGTGTCCTGCAGCTCAGGACTCCGTGCATGTTGTACGTACGGTCTCTCCGGTGCCGGAGTGGCGGGGAATTGAATTCACCGCGGATATCAGGTGTCTACGCTTAATTGCGCCATTATCTCCGGAGACTCGCTCATTCCACCCGGCACCTCAACCCTCTTATCTTAAAGGGTAGATTGACTAGAGTCGTTCTTAAGCCAAATCTCACTGAAAAATATCATGTCCGATCCCAAAGTCTTAGTTCAATCCCTCACTCCGTCCGCTGTGCAGGATGCCTATTCCCTTATCCAGCCGTACGTGCACCGCACGCCTCTCCTCACCAACCAAACCCTCAACAACATCGCTTCAACTCCACAATCCCCGGAAGCTTTGAACGGGACCCCTTTCGAGGGACAATCGCCCGCCAACCCCAAAATTCGATTCTTCTTCAAATGTGAGAACTTTCAGCGGATTGGCGCCTTCAAGGCCCGAGGCGCGTTCCACGCCTTGCTGCGGCTTATCGAAGAGCGGGGTCAAGAGGAAGTACAAAAGCGCGGGGTGATCACGCATAGCTCAGGTATGTCAAGCATCACTGACTGACTCCTCAGAACTCAAGCCACACGCATCATGCTAATACCAGCTTGCAATTTACAGGGAACCATGCCCAAGCCCTTGCTCTCGCCGCCTCCACCCTCGATGTCCCCGCTTACATCATTATGCCCAGCATCAGCACACCGTCGAAAATCGCGGGAACGCGCTCCCATGGTGCAGAGATTATCTTCAGTGGATCGACGAGTGTGGAGCGGGAGGCTGTCGTCGAAGAAGTGCAAGCAAGGACGGGGGCAATCCTGGTACCACCGTACGATGATTTCAACATTATCTGCGGGCAGGGAACAACGGCCCTAGAGATGGAGAAGCAGTACAAAAAGCTTGTTACAGAGAAGCCGCATCTGAGCGTCCACCAGGAACTTCCGGTGCTCGATGCTGTGATCACACCGGTCGGTGGCGGTGGTCTCAATGCTGGTGTTGCAACCTTCTTCTCTGATAAGACAACCAAGGTGTTTGGTGCCGAGCCTAGCTTCGAGGGTGCAGATGACTGCCGGCGCGGTCTTGCGGCCGGGGAACGCGTTCCAGCAGTGTCGACCTTGACGATTGCGGACGGACTGCGCACTCCTGTTGGCCTCTTGAATTGGGAGGTGATTGCAGATAAGAACAAGGTGGCTGGTGCTTTTGCCGTGACAGAGGAGCAGATCAAGGCCGCGATGAGGTTGGTTTTGGAACGTATGAAGGCTTTTGTTGAACCGAGTGCCGTCGTGGGGTTGGCGGTTTGTCTGTATAATGAGGAATTCCGACGTCTCGTGGAGAAGGAAGCTCCCAACGGTTGGGATGTGGGCATTGTCTTCAGCGGAGGCAACACGACTGTTGATGCAATTGCCAAGCTGTATGGCTGAGTGCTGTGCATGTATGAGAGCAGCGTCATCTGCACATTGCGTGGATACCCACTTAGAGAATTTACCCGAATTGCACTCCATCTCTACCCATCCGAAAGAAAAACATTCCTCCATCTAGTGCCTCAACACCCTCGAGCCATCTCCGCGGCCAGTCTTCACGTCCCCACATATTCACCCATCCAGAGAATCGGCCACGCATGAGTATCTCCTGCCGCTTGGCCGCATTCTCTTCAGCCTCCTGCAAGCCCATCGCAGCAGGAAAGGGCCGAACCGGATCACGCTGGACAACCACTCGTAATACAGGGAAAGTCCCCCACGGTGCTGGAAGAGCCGATCGGAACGACGGCCTCCGAAAGGCAGGCGCATCAGCAGGGTTATAAAGGTCATATGGGCCAGAAGGTTGGTATCCATGTGAACGACGGCTTGGTGTTGTTTGTGGGGCAGCAGTAGTGGTAAAGACAACTGCACAGCTAAATACGCGCTGCAGTCGCTTCAACTCCCTCACTAAGTCCGTGTACATGTCGAAGAGGTAGAAGCTCTGTTTCTGGCGGCGATCGTGCTCAATTTCTGCAGCCGGACGCCCTATTTGTTCAACGCGAGTCATCTCGTCTTGTAACTTATCCTGCCAGTAGAAAGCATTGGCACTGTCCAGGATCAGCAGCCGGAGTGCTCGAGAGCTGGATGCATGGCGGGCGAGATCTAGGAGGTAAGTATCCAGCCGCTGGAGTGTGGCAAGAAGGGCCGACGAAGACTGGGGCTGGAAGACATGGACATGTTTCAAGCAAGACACGGCCATCCTCTCCATTTCCTCGTCAAGTCGACTCATATCCTGTGCTCCGCATTTGACCTTAACAATGCCGCGAAGGACGGAACGCAGCCGCTCGGCATTGAAGCGGCCATCGGTGTCCATGAAGACCACCGCCGAATCATGACCTCCTATCTTGAAGCCGTTAATCTCGGCCGGCAGAACAGCGAGAGCAGTGATATAGTATAGCAAATTAGTCTTTCCTGCTGCAGAAGACGTGCTAGATATCTCCAGGACGGGTTCTGCATGGCTCGTATAGGCAGGCACCGGGATACCGGCAGAATGAGTATTGGCAGTTCTCCCAGGTGGATCATGTGCAAGTTCATCGTCAGGATCATGCTCTGGGTCGAGCGGAAGTTCTTCCTGTGCAGTGTCTGCTCGAGACTGTCCTGACGGAACGGGTGCAGTAAAAATACCCACGAGTTTGTCGAGCTCGTCGACTCCAAAGCGAGTCTTCAGGGTATCCCTTCCGATACGTTCTTGGTATAGTTCTCTGAGACTATGCAAGAGCTATAGCGACCAGTCAGTTTGTGGAGATGGAGCGCGAAGCTTGACGTTGGGCATCACCACGCATCAAGATATGTATATGATGCAATACCGACCTCGTTCAGCCTCTCCTCATGCACTTCCGTCAGTAATCTTTCTCCAAAGCTAGCCGCCATATTTGACGCCCAAGCACCTGCAGTTACTCAAGGAGTTCCCAAGATCGTGTAGCATAGCATCTGGCTATTGTCCGTTCCGACCTGGGAAGGTGGTGAAATCAGTGACAGCAATCAGCAATCCACCAGCTCCGTCCGGCGGAAAGCCTTCCGCTCCCTTCACCTTTCCACTTTCCCAACTCTCCTCTCCGCCTCCTCCGCATTTCGCTTCCGAATACTCTACTATTATCCATGCGAATCAACCGTTGAATCAACCGAGGCGCAAATCCAATATCACACCCATCCAGCTCTGCGGATTCTGACATCATCGCACCAATTCGATCAAGGTTCTCCTACCACACCCACCTCAAAGACAATGGCACCCCTCGTCCCCGTCTTTCACGCCGAAACCCTCCCCGAGCACGTCAACATTTCGACCAAGAACTTCCAAGAGAAGCGTCGCAAGGGCGGCCCCGTCGAGCTGGAGAAATGCCAGCTGCTGGAGATGGTACAATACTCGTGTAATCCTCCTCAGGGCGGGATCCCCAAGCCTGGTGTCATCGTTTGTCAACCGGTTGTGCGCCTGTTTCGAAGGTAAGATTTTTGCTTTTCTGTCTCTCTCTTCCTTTTCTTGATTGCAGACGCCCTAAACGGCCAGTGCTGCTTCTTTCACCATCGCTGCTGAGATTTCTGACGCTACTTTACCACACAAGATGCGCCGGAGGATTGACCGTGGAGACGACCGCATGGGAACCGATAAGACTTCAGAAGGAGGAAGAAGAGCGGAAACGGGGCGCCGCTGCAGAGCAGGCCGTGAAGGCATGAAACGTACGATGAACATTGGGTTACATTTGCTAGCATTATACGCGGTGTTGGAGTGTGGGAATTATGGCGTTACTTGGGTGAAAGATCATGTTGGTGGTCACTGATTAGCCAGACATCTTGAATTTGATTCTAAAACTCTACTCCATGGGTATCTTCACTGTCATCATGCAAGGGTTAAAAAAAGAGAAGGAAAACAAGGTGAAACGCCCCCATGACGCCCGTGCATGCTGCCATTGCACATCCACCCATCATATACAACCACGCCCATCGCCTCCCCATCAGGTGCTCACCCAGCTGTCCACCCGGGAAGCTCTATCATGGGCCTCCTTCTTCACGCCAGATTGCGTATCCTCTGCTGCTCTCCGCGCACCCGACGACGGCACTCGCCGCCAAAACTCCCGCTCGCAATTGATGATAGGTGGCAGCTCAATGCTTAACGCGAGCTTGGACCGAGCCGGCTTGACCTCCGTATCCAGCCCTGCTCCTGAATCGATTTCCATGGGCGCCGCCGCACCCGGCACCGTGGCGGTCCGCTGCATCCGTTTCGCCAGCCCCTTCACAGTCTTCTCAAACATACTATCCATCGTCTCTGCACGCCGGCCCCAGGGTTTCTTCTCGCGTGCCGAGGACCCAAACTGGTTGTCCTTGAAGGCCGCCCGCGCCAGCTTGCGCAGAGCCTCCTCTCCGTGCCGGCCATCCTCAGTAGCGCGTTCGCGAATCTTCCGAGCGTCCTGCTCGCGTTCTGTGAAGACTGCCGTATGGCGGTAGGTGTGTTTGCTGGGGAAGGCGGGGAAGTGTTTCGGGATGTAGGGGCTTCGGACGCGGTCGTCCTCGCCACTGAGCTGTGGCCCAAAGGATGGGAGGGTCTTGAAGGAGTCTTCTTCTGGCGGGGGGGTGGGCTGAGGGGTCGGGATGGGGTCAAGGTTGGGATGAGGTTGGACGTGTGGGAGGAGGTCGGTGTACGGGACAGAGTGACGGCGTAAGGCGTCGTCAAAATCATGAGGAATGGGCTGAGTGCGTCGGCTCGATAGCATGGATTGTCGCACGTAGGATGCGACGCTTAAGATATCTAAATGCGGGCCTCTGTGTCAACATCGTGTCGCGGATTCTGGTTTTGCACTTTATCCAGCAAGACCAGGAGCAATGCACACATACATTCTTCAGTCACCCTGCGAAAGGCGTCCAGCGCGGCAGGGTCTGCGAGTTCGAACCCGCATGTTCGTAAATATTGACTGATGGACCGGTTTAGAAGCTGGTCAACGCAAGCATCGTCGACGATGGCGGGTTCAAGTAGAGCTGGGTTAACGGGGCTCTGCAGGCGGTGATGGTGGTGGTAGTGACGCTTGACGCGCTTTGCGCCAGGAGGATTCAGTCCATCTTCAGGCGAGGAGGAAGAGGCGGAGCGCTTGATGGTTGGTTCTGACTCGACCATGGCGCCGTTGGGATGGTCATGATGGAGAGAGCTGAGGAAGCAGAGAAGCCGGGCGGGAAACACGCCCGCCGCAACTAGCGATCACGTGCACGGCATCTGCACAGAACGTGACACCTGAAGCAGAAACAATCACTGTCACCTTAGACCACCCTCACCCAGCTGTGATTGAGCGTTCATTTTGTGCATACTGCCAGTATGTCAGCCAAGTAGAACAAGCTTTGAGTTCTGGCATCAAATATTCACACAATGTAGTACTTTTCACTTGTATCTTAATCATGTGGTAGTACTGAGGATTTCTCTAGATCAACCCAACCGTCAGGCCACTCACAGCGGTCGCTTACTACACCCCGGCCCGGGAAAGCTTCACCTCCAACTTCCGACTTTCACTTCGACATCACCGCTGCTACTTTCTTCTCCTCCACTTCCCCACCACCACCACCTCCTCCAGATCTCCGGGTACAATTGCATCCAATTGATCACAATGGCTGCCACCATCCGTCCTATCACCGGCGTATGTGTTTCCCTTGCTCCCAATCTCAATTCCAATCAGCCAACCATCAGAACCCGATCATCCCACCCCCCATGCCATGATGCCATGCCATGCCATGCCAATGGCACAGCCTCTGCATCACGCTTTCCGCAAGATCTCCAGAACTAACAGCTTTTAAACGAACAGATGCTCCGCCGCACTCTGGTCCTCGACCTGAGCACCGCCTTCGGTGAGTCCTCATTACGCCTGCCTGCCTGCCTGCCGCGAGTCAGCCTGTCAATCGCACGTTCGAATTTCGCGCAGCAACCTCATGATCCAGCCCATTGCCCACACACCCCATCCTGAAATGCCCACACGGCCTGCGCTTGAAGGTCTCACCATTGCCTTCATCCCACCGCGCCGGTCCCCGGCCCCGTCCATCCTGATCCGCGCAAACCCAAGCCAATTATACAACCCCTAGGAAACCCAAAACTGACCACCAATCTTTCAAATACAGGCTTCGGCACCACCTTCGGCTACCTCTGGTGGTACGGTACGTACAATCGCTTCCTCTGAACTCACCCCAATGCAGTGCCATGCCCATCCGCAAGCTGTCAAAGCTAACAACCCAAATCCAGGCTACCACCTTCCCCGCGTCCGCGCCCGTGACAACTACTACACCCGCCTGGAGGCCGAGCGCGCCGCCCAGCAGGCCTAGATCGACTTGTGATTCGTGTTCCGGGTACTGGCACAGTCGAGCCGTGTGGTACCGTGTTGAATTAGTCTCAATCAAGCATTTATCTCTCTTGTCTATTTAGTCCAATCTCGATTGGAGCCGATCTGGCTCCGTTCTGTATCTGTACCTGTACCATTATCTTCCACTGTACGGGTCACTGTCCGGTTGTGTCGGTCTTGCTGGGTTTATGATAAGATGAGTACACCGAACTTGAGTAGCCAAATCCATAGGCTGCTGGTTTGAGAGTTGCACAATGATCTCTGAGGCTTTTCGAGACCAGGCGAGGATTGACTTCACCTTACATGTATCAACCAACTCGAAGAACAAAAAGACACGGGCTAGATCATCTCTTTCATAGCAGTAACAGTATCAACAGCAGCGGAAGTATAAGCAGAAACAGGAGCAGGGAATCTATCCAGTCGCTAATAAATAATTCAAATGAACAAATGCAATCATCACACCTTCTTACCCTTCGCGTCACCCTCCACCCTCACAGCCAGATAGAACCACCCCAGCACACCAATCACCCACAACCTCAATCCCCATGCATGCTCCCCTTCCCCCCAAAAAAGGAACTCTCCTAACGGAGGACATCATCGAACTTCACTCCCCGGACCATACCTCCCTGCATCGCCCCTCTGACATTCCTCTTGAACCCCTCCCGGTTGCCCCTCAAATCCTCCGCCGCATCCTTGTTGAGTGGATCCGAGGCATTCGGCTCGAGGAACAAAAACTGCAGCCCGACAATCACCGCATTCAGGTTCAGGACCGGCTTCCAATCCTCCCGCAGAATGTTCAAGCACACATTGCCCTCCAGGTCGATATTCGGGTGGTAGATCTTTTGCGTACATTTCACCTTCGGCGGGTCGTGCGGGAAGTTCTGGTTCACGCTGAAGCTGAAATGGAAGTGGCCGCCCTTGTACATGCCTTCATCGGGGGAGATCACGAGAACGAAGTTGAGGATGTCATCGGGGTTCGGGAAGGTCATCTTCATGGTGGAGCCGAGGGTGAGTTCTTGCAGGTCTAGATTTTGTGGTTCGGATTCTGGATTAGTGGTCGTGGTGCCAAAGATGGGATGGGAGGGTTGGTAAGAGGACTGGGGAAGGGGACAAGGAGGGGAGGAGGGCTTTACCTCTCTGAACTCGCAACTGAGCAGCGGTGACCTTCTTCTTCTTCTTGCCGGCAGCTCCTTCGGCATTTTCAGCTTGTTGCTGTTGTTGCTTCTGCACCGAGTCAATCAGGATTAGTATGAGGTGGTATCATCCGAGGTGTAAAGAAGAGAAGACGGGGGCCATACCATCGACCATATTTTCAACATCTTGACGTCCTAAGTTCTCGACAACCACTCAGACTTTAAAGTGAGCTGATCCAGGTGAGATGGATGCGCAAGGGCGGGAGTATCAGAGCGAAATAAGCTTCAACTCTGGTGTCGTGGTGTAGGTCGGTAGGTCGAGTCCGAAGATGCAGAGGGGAAAGCTGCGGGGTCCTCCTCAGGTAAGCGATGAAAGAATTTGCCACAATCAGACAGAAAAGAAAGCGTCCTCTACAAGACACCAGACCCTGTCCTGAATGCAAAGAGCGAACTCACCAAGACAACGCCTATAACAATAAAATCCCTTCCAAACTTTCCCAGGCAGAGGCAGAAGCAGAGGCGGAGGCGGAGAGCGGAGGAGAGCGGCGGCCTGACGCCATCTCCTTCATTTTAGCGCTACTATCCCTTCTGTCCTCTCCTGCCGCCTTCAATCACCGCCTGCACTAGGCCAAATCCACGTAGACATCATCTCATGCTTATGCTCCAACAAGTAATACGGTACAGTAATCGTTTGATTCTAAACGCTAGGTATTGTCTACAAACATCGCCATGCCTGCAGTCGTTCGAAATGTGCAATCCAATCAAAAGAGAAAAGAAAAGCGAAAGAAAAACGAACCCACACAGCACTCACTCATTCTCACACAACGAGAAACAAGCATCATATGTAGAATACAAAATTGCAACAAAAATGTGCCAAGAATAACTCCGTGAGGTTCCTGCCTGCCATGCGTGCCGCAAGCCACCTCTCCTTGCCAGCTTTTTCATTAATACTCTTTCCTCTACCGCCGGGCAAAGCAGCACATCACTCCCGTCTTACCCAAGAACCAGCAGGCTCCGATGAAACGGAAGAGGGCCACAACGGCGTTCGACCACAACAGAGCCTGGAAGAAACGCGATGTCCGTGTGGTAGCAGAGTTCTGCAACAATAATGTCAGTGGCAAGTTCATCTCCCAGACGCAACAGACACAGATTACATACCGTGAAGCCAAACTTATCCACGCCGTCGCTAGTGATACAGACCGCAAGCAGCGCATTACTAAAGATCCAAAATGTCACCAGGCGGGTACGGAAGCTCTTGTATGAGTCATCCAAGCTCTTCTCCTCCTTCTCAACCGGCGGCACATAAGGCGTCAATGCCCGTTTCACAGTAGCCTCGAACTGACTGTCAATATCGGCCTGCGGCTTGTCGATTTCTTCAATCACGGCCTCCTTGCCATCGTTCTCCTTGGTCGTTTTGGCAGAAGGGAGTGCATCAGCCTTGTCCGAACCCTTGGTACCCCAGGACACATCGTGCCAATTGCTGAACGCGTAGACGTTGAGGATGTTGATGTACGACGACTGCACGGCCATATAGGCAGGGAACGAGGTGAACATGTGCCAGGGGTCCATATACATGAACGAAGCCACAAAGTACAGACCGAAAGTGGCAGCAAGGGCGATGATGATAATACCGGCACCCGTGGAACCAAAGAACGACCCAAGAAAAGCTCCCACGCCGTGAGACGTATCGAAATCCATCGGAGCACTCCCGCTGAAAGCGCGGACGACCAGGTAGAGGGCGTCAACAACAACGTATAGCTGGATGATACCGAACACCACGAACGACGCAAGGTAGGAGAACTTGGAACCCTTCGGTCGGTTACCAAGGGCGAGAATGAACTGCAACAGCAAGAAACCGAGATATGCGTATTTGACAAGAGTGTTGATGATGGGTGTCGCCGTAGTACCGAAGGGGAAACCGGTGTTGCCGTTGCTTTGACTGGGGGTCCCGACAAGGTCCATGATGACGGACGTTGTAAGCCAGTACGAGGCTAAGAGGCACAAAGTCAGAATAGGAGGGTTAGAATAATGGAGGAACCCACTTACCCAAAGAGAACCAGGTCAAGATCGTCGAGAACACGTTATAAAGCATCTGAATGTGAAGGAAAAACATGCGAATGATGTTGTGTCCACTCTTGTACATGCGTCCGAAGTGCATCAAAGAGTAAATACCGGCGGCGAAAGAACCGTTCAACCAACGACGACGCTGAGAAATGAACTCCGGAGCACCTTCAGGCACATCGGTTTCGGCTTTCGAGGCCTTGACATAGGACAGGTGCCATTTAGAGCCTGCCTTGGCGACCAACTCGAAACACAGGATACGATCTTCGGCCAAGAACATGTTCTTTTTAAAAATGTTCATACCCTCGATACCCTTCTTACCCAGCTGCTTGGAAAGGGTGTGATCACCGTGGAAATATTGCTCAAGGGGACGACCCATGATTGCGCGGAATCTGTAAGCCGAGAAAGCACCGGGCAACACAGAGACATAGCCGAAGGAACTTTCCAGAGGCTTATCCAGAATATTACTGATCTTATACTCGAAGTTCTGGGCTGCGACCAGCGGGTTGATGAGGTTCTTCCAGCCCTTACCCAACATGGCGTGGATTTCACCGCAAGCGCCTCCCAAATCCTTGTCGTTATAGAAAGCCTCCCACAAGGCGAGAAGGGACTTGGGACCTGGCTTGGTACCGGCATCGAGCAGAATGCAGATCTCCGGGTTGAGGATGCGGCCGAAAGCGTTGAAGAGCCAACGATGCGAGTTGATTTTCTTGCTGTTCTTCTGCTTCAAGCAGAACATCATTTGCACAGGAGGGAGAGTGCTGGGACCATCATCGGTAGGCCGAATCAGCTGCTGGTTGGGAGTGACGGAAAGCTGCGTCGTATACTCGAACTGTGGACTATTAGCGCTGCCTGCGATTCTCTTCTCATAATGCACGTACGATGTGAGCCACCGTCTCCTTGCCATCAACGTCACGCTTCATGACACCATCTTGGTAGACACCGACCGTGGCCAGCACATCCAACACATCCTTGTCGCAAGGGTCGATACCGTCGAAGACCAATGCAACCACGATCTTCTGCCAGGCAGGGCCTCCCTTGTTCCAGAACTCCGATTTCTTCAGGTTCACAATATCCCGGATGTTCTGCATAACACCGTGCAAAGTACGGGCTGTGAGGGTCTTGTCTTCGTTGTAATAGGTGATGGCGATGAGCAATTCGGTGTGTCTGTTGTACATGGCGGGACGAAGATTGTAACCGTTGTGGAGGGTGAACTCGTTGGGATCACAAGTCGCCGCGGTATCTACAAATCCCGAACGTCTGTTTAGCTACCGAATAGCGCAGTAGTAAGGGCTGAGTTGCACTCACATCGCATATGCGTGAATTCCTCGCTACCACCCTCGAGGTCGTTTCTGTACTTGGCTTGGATGGCGTTCTGGATAGCGCTAGGAACGGGATAGTCCACACTCAAGACTGAGCCCTGCACCAGCTTGACCTTTCTAGTCGCATACCGGCGCAGATTGCCACCACCACCACCACCGCCCCCTCCGTTGGGGGCCTGGCGCTGGCGCCAGGCTTCTGTCGACGAAGTCTCACTGCGTGCATAGGGGGAAGCGACGCGACCAGGAACACCAAAGGCAGCAGCCGGGGTCTCTCCCGACTGTGCGGAGTACACAGAGGCACCGCCGCTGTAGGGGTCATGATAGGCGGCCTCTGGTGCATATGTTTCGGTCAAGCTATAACCCGAAGTTGGCCGCTGAGGAGACAGCCCACGCTGCTGCGGGTCGTCAAAGGGACCTGTGAACGGGCCTTGTTGGTTTGCTAACAACCCGTGGGATGCTTCCTCTTCGTACTACATATGGTCGAACGTTAGCCTCCGCGATTGATGAGGGTGTACTTTCGGCGTCCAACTGAGGATCGAGACTTACGTTGTTACCATGACCAATGTCTTGGAGTCGATGACCAGCGGCGCCTTCGTCGTAGCCCGGAGGCGAGTGATTGCCACCGCTCTGGTAGGCCATTCTTAATGATAGAAGATTAGACGGTTGTACGTGTGAGATGGACTCGGAAACTCAAGTAAGCCCCGAATGCGAACAGAACGCAAGGACAATCGTTACGAAGGACAAAGCGGGACAACGAGAAGGGGGTATCGAGGAAACAAGGAGCAAGGAGTGCGCCGATGTGGAACGTCAGACCAGACAAAGGGAGTCGTTAATCGATGCAGGCCAACGGCTCCGACCGAAGAGCGGCAGGGCAGCGGGGATTTCAAGTCGCTGGGGAGAATTCCGAATGCGCAGGAGGATAGCAAGATGATTTCAGCCGACTGCGATGCTAGGCGTGAGGAGAGAAATGCGGGCGACAGCAGGAACGTGGAACAAGCCGCCAGGGCTGACTGAATTCACTCGCGGGCGCAGCGTAGCGTAGCGGTCAGTGAATTGATTGTGTGTTGTGTTGTGTTGTTATGTTATTGTTGTTGCTGATAGTGGTGGTGTTGTCCCGAGGAAGGACGACGGGGCAACCAAGACTTTCCCAAAACGAAGGTGGGAGGGGGTGGGAAAGCAAGTAAGAAATCAATTTACGTAGTTTCGTGAAGGAAAAGGAAGAGGAGGGGATAGAGGAGATGGATGGAAATAGTAGGAGGAAGGAGGAAAGGAGGAGAAGGGAGGGAAAAAAAAAGAAACCAAGTTGGTGTCTCAGCAGGCACAGTTCAGGTTCAGTGGGGGAGAAGGAGGAAGTGAAGTAAGAAAGGAAGAAAGAAAAAAGGAAACTGGGAAAATTGAAAAAGAGACAGCTTTCCTTTCATGGAATGGGAGAGGTGTGTATTTCTTTTTTGGGGCAGGGCGTTTGGTTTCCAGTTCTTCTGGGAGGGTGTGGAGTATGTAAGAATAGCTGAAGTGGTGGCAGTGGCAGTTGGATTCCTAACCAGAAGGCTGGGTTGGGTGGGTGGTTCGCCAGGTGCACCTGTACCTTTAGTATGTATGTACATCATCCCCAGCCTTAGATTCTCCTGGGTGAAGATTCGCTACATTCATTATTCTATGACTTACCTGCTCACTGGCTTACTCATTTACTTGCTGACTTACTTGCTTACTGCTGACTTGTCTACTATTACTCAGTTTACAATCTTCAGAGTAGTGGTGGTGTTGATTGTTTGAATATTAATTGTTGTAATACCCGCCGTGGGTGTGGTGGTGGTGAGGTGCCAGTCAGTGTAGTAGTGCCCGCTGTTTGACAATTTCCTCTTTCGTCATCATCCTCCTCCCCCTCCCCACCACAACAACAACCTGCATCAAAGATCGATGGGCACTGGTTATTGCCATTCACCAAAAAATTCTCCATGTAACTTTCCTTTCCCTTCTAACTTCTTGAGAAGACACTCTTTCACCTCCCTCCCCCTGAGGGATGCGTGGTGGGTGCGTGGATGACAGGCCAGTCTCATCAATTGCTCCGCGCATCACTTGCTGTTATCCGTACATTTAGTGATTTAAAATTATCAAGGGTCCGAACCCTGATTATGGGCCAGTGGGTTTTTTGGACCCTGCTCTTTCCCTGGTGCTCTTGGAAAAAGCATGAGGGTTGCTGGGGGTCTGTGTAATGTAGATTACAGTACCATTTGGTGGCGGTCACGTATTGTCCCACCGAGCCCTTTCTTCCCCCTCCCTTTCCCTACACCACCACGCGTGGTTGAAATTTGAAAGAATAGAAGAACAACGAACACAAATCGATCATTCTCTTTCATCAGCCGGCATGGCGTCTTTGTTCCGCTACAGAGGGAAATGAACAAGGTCAGGTACAACCTCATAGCAAAAACGTGCTGGGGATTATGGCCAACAATTGGTAGGATGGTACCTGGTGGCTATTAGGTACTACAGTCTTGCTAACTTATCAAGCATGACGGAGTATGGGAGAGTGTGAAGGAAAAGGACTTGCATTCATTCTCCATCCCTCGCCAGCATACCTAACCACACGATGTTAGCCATCACACAGGTAACAGACACAGATTAGACCATCTACGGGCAGCTTGCCGGTATGTAGTCAATCTTCCCAACCCTCCCAGCCTCTATTCAATTCAAGTTGGGAACCTCCCCCCGTTTCGAGTTGACATCCACACTATATCCCAAACTTGCCCCCTCCCTCCCCCGCCCCGAGCTGTGGCTTGCTGCTGTGCTTACCTACCAAGTCACCGCAGGAACAACGACTGATAGGATAAGATGAAGTGCCGTACAGTAAAATACCGTAGTCCGCCTCTCGTATCCGGTAATACTTGGTTTCACCCATACAACGATTGTTTCAGGGGGGGCGGGAAGAGAGGCCGCCCTTTGGACGACTTAGCCCAAATATAGTAGCCTTGTGGGGGGCTCCACTTCGAACTTGCAGCTGATGCAGTGGTTGGGGTGGGCGAGGGAAAACCCAGAGCGTCCTTCTCCCACCCGTGTAAAACGGCGGTTGGTCAATGAGAGAAATCCTTAATTCCCGCCAAGGGATCACGGCCCAGCCTTGGTCATGCTCAATCGTCACTCTTCAATGGTCAGCCCGCTGTTTCAAAGCGGCTGGGGGAGGGAGGAGGGGGAGGATGCAGTGGATGATGCCCTTGGCTGAATATTAGCTGATATTTCTTAGGACTTGTCGCTCACTTACTGTACTGAGTAACGAAATGCTCTTATTTTCTCCAACTCACACGGAGTGAAAAAAAAAAAAAAAAGTGTGATTCGAGCTGATCTGATATTGAACTGGATTCTCGTCTCCTCTTTCCTCCAAGACCTGGGGGGTTTCAATCCATACCGTACTTCGATTACTTTTTAGCAGTACCCTTTCCCCTGCATTCCCGGTCGGCATTCGATCACTATCGCTGGTTGGTTGGCTTGGCTGCATACCGCAGTGGTGGAGTACTCCGGATTCTCTATCGACTCTGCACTGCACTCACCTGTGCTGGATTTCGTACCTGCAGGGATTATATGTGACTATTCGCCATGTTCTTCAGCCATGGAGAGATCGTTGCAAATCACCCCGCGACAGAAAAGCAGGCAAGCTGGAATATCTAGTTCAGCAGCTCAACTAGTCCGTAGTCACCATTCAATCACATAACCCTTGCAAATTTGAGGAATTTCCCGTCCACACCTAACTATTTTTGCCACCTCTAATACAAGCATGTATATCGCCGTAGTCTGTCAATGGTATTCAAATGTCGAATATAACTCACAAAGAGAATCAGTCCCGCCCAAGACATTCAATTCAAAAGGAGAAGTACGCTGTCGATCATTGTCCCTGAGGTTATAGCCAAGAATTATAACCACCACTAGCTTCGCGGTCCCGTGTTCCAGGTTAATGGTCTTAGTTGACAGGTCCGGTGGATATTGAATTTGGTTCTCTGTGCGCTTAATACCTACATGGTACATGTTGAATGACAGTAAGTAAAGCCGGAGTGATCGCAATGGATCTTCATCATTTCATGCAGATATTGAAAAGGAGGCGAACTATCCTCCCCTAGGAAAGTACGGTATTCTTCGAGAAAATAGGAGGTGAAAGTGGAACCAACTATCACCACCATACCTCCACAATCTTCTCTTTTCTTATATGTACCATGACTAGTGACTTGGACGGTGCCTGGCCGCATTTAAAGTACATGAGATGTGTCAGTAAGAATCTAACAGGTGACTATGGAGGCCTGGCTAACCACAATCGGCACATGGTAATTTCCCCAACCGAGTTCTTGGCCCTGTTGTACTACGGACTCGGAAGTATCACTTGACATCCTTTGGTGCAGGTCTGACGGCTTAAAGAGGTCAAATACATTGGATGTGAACTGATTTGTATTCAGTGCTACGACGTCCGATCCAGGTTTCCTTAGTGTGGCGGTAGTACCTGGTACAAGATTGCTGTTGAGAATAGGGGTGTGTAGGTCTATATGTTTTGCAGTCTAGTGAGTACATGGAAATAGTCAACTTCGTTGACGAGCATAGTGCAAACTCATCGCTAGTCACTATATAGAGAGGAATACCTCTACCAATCGACTTGTAGCAATATACAATACTCAGCGCCGGGTATAGATTATACACCCCTTTGGATATACATATGTGTCTTTCCAGATATAGAAGAAGAAACCAATCTAATTCCCCTTGCTATGATTATTACTAGCGATGTCTTGGCCAGTGAAGAAACATACAGAGCACCTCATTCCTCTTCACCAACCTCGGATACCACCAGGTCGGTAGGTATATAGTTAGTTCCCATACTACAGACACCTCGCTAAAGATTTGAGCCGAGAGTCAACTAGCTGCATCCGGCAATCGACGATAATGCGACCGATGCGATGATATTCTAGATTATCTCTGCTAGTCCGATCTGATAAGCCCTGGCCTGCAATTGATCAAATCTTTCCCGTGGCAATCCAGTGAGTGCACAGTAAGTTACGTATAAACCCACACACCAGGTTTCCATTTACGAAGTAGATGACCGGGATACTCGTAGAAATATCACTGCAGACAAGAGAAGCCCCAGCAAGTCACTGAGCCGATGATCTAATCTCGGACGATCGCTTACACGGGTCTCATGATCGCGCATCGCCACACTGTTCGTCTCGGTCTCAGAGAAATATAGTATAAACCCGGAGCCGGTCGTGGGATGAGACACATAAATGCACACATGCAGAGGATATCCACCCAGCCACGCGAACACGAGGCATCATCTATATAGTTCATGTAAACATCCACAACGGCACATCTCCACGCCTTTCATCTGGATCAGGCACACCACGTACATACATTATGCAAGACAGATATTCTACGAAGTACTCGGTATGGTCGCACTGCACTGTACATGCATTCCCTGCAATATCGCAGACACCTCCGAAACCTGCTGCTGCTACTGCGGCACCCTGCATGGAATGCACTTTCGGCCCTCGATTTCAGGCACACATACGGAGGAGTGCATTTGGCGGTCAGGCAAATGGGCCGGCCTACCTTCAGCCGTGTGTGGCTTGGGAGGGGGCGAAGTACCGTATTGAACGGGATAAGCAAGCTGGTGTACTCAACTCAGCTAATGCTGCCGTATATTTAGCTCGGCTGTACACCGCTGCATGTCTGACTCTCGGGCAGCATCAGCAGCACCAGCAGTTCGTGAGTCCGAAGGCGGGAAAATCTTGAGTTTCGTGTCCATGTCGTCGCTTTGGGATCATCTGTGGTGAGTGGATGTTATATTTAGAGGGTGTTTATATTGCTGTGTATTGAGTAAGATTGACAACATGTGGCCCAGCGAGGCTCTGCATGGAGATTTGACCATGCGTGCACTGCTGACAGGAGGAAATGCGGAGATGGATTGCCGCTTGTGTTAGCCAATGATGGTGGATTTAAGAAATGGTTGTACGCTGATGTTGTGAGGGTGGGTGTAGCGAGTGGAACACCATCCCCAGAAGTGGAAAATGGATACACGAGCCTTGTACACATGTGCGAGTACGTAGGTACCCAACGGAAAGTATCCTCAGTGGAGAGGTGGGTTGAGGTGACAGAGGGTAAGGAACCGCCGCCAAGCACTAGAGTACTGAGTACGGAGTATAACCGTTCAACAGCAAAGACTGGGACACTCTCAGTACGACTCCAAGCCTCCAAGTTTTGTGTTGCGGCATCAGCCGACATGCAATTCTCCAATGTGGCGAATTGAGCAAACAGTTTGTCGCCTACCATGCACATTACCTTGCAATAAACATACTCATCCTCATACAATGTGATCATGGTCACTTCAAGTCAAGACAGTATCCCTGGTTGTTTAGCGTAGATTTCTGGAATTTGATGTCATCGCTTGTTGTTTGCCACCTTCTGCCGTGGCACTGATCTAGTGTACTCAGTAAATGCCGAAGTGTATACGGAGTACACTGTATGTAACTGCATCAGCATAGACAGGCTAAGAATAGGTACTCAGTAACTTAGTTACTGATAAGTATGTAAGCACAGTACCTAAGATCAATGGCTAGACCAAAAAGTGGCTAGCCCGAATTTCGATCCAAGCGGGGAGGCCCCGAAAATCGGGCTGAGATGAAGCTGAATCAGAGCCATGGAAAAGTGGGCCAGAACTCATCAAAAACTACCTCTACGACAAAAGCATCGAACCGGAAATCATATGTTATGTCAGCTAGCTGGTGGGAAATTGGCATGATGTCTCGATCTCCTTGGGACCTGAGGTGGCTTGATCGATCGCCCAGCGGATATCTTAGGTCCTAGGTTGTACTGGTCGCATCCTCACCACTTGGAATTCATGTCATATATACATTCGCAGCCGAATAGAGACTATCACTCGTACGTCTATTTACATCTCACTCCCACGCACATTTCATGTTTGATTGCCTAGCAGAAAGGCCCGACCAGACATTGAAAGCCACACTTATTAGGAAAGCTCTTCAAGTTCCAGCCCCATCCCCTTCCCGATCTTCCGGATCAGTGCCCTTTTCAAGAAGGCTTCGCGCGCAAGTCCACGCGTGTGCCGCGACCAGGTCTCCATCCCGATAACTCCCTTGACCAACGCTGCTTGAAGAGCATAGATAGCTTGCTGAATGCCGCGTTCTTCTGCCACGAGATCGTAGAGCTGTTTCCCGACGACGGTCGGCGCCACGAGAACCTCATCAATAGGAGGTAAACCAGACGCTGCCGTGGTAGCATCGCTGGTGCTGGACGAGGGCGCTCCCGATAGTGAGGAGATACGCGTCTGCGCGTCGCCAATGACTCCATCGGCGCGGTGGAGAGTATGCTGAAGGATGGAAGTATTCGACTGTAATGTCGCATTGAGGGTAGTCAAAGAAGAGATTTCCCCCTGAAGCGTTGCAATGGCAGCGTGAAGAGAGTGAGACTGAGAGAGAAGAGAATGCGCTGCTGATTCGGATTGTGCGATGTTGGTCTGCAGGGTTTCAGAGAGAGTCTTGGAGACAGCATGGAGCAGAGCGTCCTTTTCTGGATTGGGAGGAATGGGGGGTGCGGGGCCGGTAGGTGTGAATGAGGGGAGCTCGAGCTCGAAAGGTGAGGTAAGAAGGTCAGGCGTTTCAGATTTGGGACGCTGCTGCTGCTGTGCCGGTAGAGCTGGTTGATGTTGATGCTGGGGTAAGGGCTGAGCGGGCCCCTGATGAGACGGCCTCTGGGAGTATGCAGTATGTGGCAGAGGTGTCTGTCGTGAGGGCATTTGGGCTGGGACGGGCTGATGAGACAGGCGCCCAAAGTCCTGTGGTGGTACGGTGGGTGCATTGCTCAAAGGCTGAGCGTATGCTTGTCCCTGGGGATATGCTGTTGCTGGCGGAGGGGCATGCTGCGGGTGCTGGTACTGACTTGTAGTCGGCTGGAGAGGGATGCTGCTCTGTTCCGGAGGGTACTGCGACGGCCGGGCTCCAGGGATGTTGATGCTTGATTGCTGCTGGAAAGACAACCTTCGAAGGTCTTGTTCTTTGGGTGGTAACGGGGGAAGCGGAGGGGGAGAATCGTATCGTCCTGCGGGTGAGGACTGCTGTGACTGTGATTCTGGACCCGTGGTCTGGCCAGGCTTCGGAGGAGGCGGAGGAGGGGGAGGTGGCACTTGAGCAGGGCGCTGCGTAGACGCAACGGATGGGACTTGAGTCACTACGGAGCGCCTAGGAGATGATTCGAGCTCGGGGGGTAGTGGAGGCAAAGGCGGAGGTGCCTGCACTTGCGGTGACTGCGGTGGTCGCTGCTGTACAAGTGACTGATGCTTGTATCTCACTGGCGGCTCCTTTGCGAAAACCTCTCGCAATATTAACAAGAAGTCGACCAGAGACGATCTCTGTGATAACTTGTCAGATTCGTGCGCAGGTCGCAAATTCCCGAAAGTACTGACCTCCCATGCTTCAGCCCAGTGTGCCAGGTAGTGATGGTAAACCCTCCCCTCCAGCGTTACGTGCTGACCTACACGCACTGCCATATCTTGGGTTGGTGTAACGTAGACCATAGGGGGTTCTCGAGGATAAGTATTTGGTATCCACAATGTCACAGGAAATCTGTAGACGGTGCCGCGAAACGACACCGGGAGCGTGCCTGACAGTTGGAGAAGCAGGGCCGAGAATCCGGTTTCGTAGGCTAGATAAACAAACAAGTGATTAGCACCTGGACAGAACGAGAAGCAGCCAGATTCGACAAGGAATTTATAACGTACTATAGACTTCAGTCCTTGGCGCGATGGACGGATACTGGGCGAGCGCGTTCGCGACATCGTGGTACGTCCGGTTGGGGTCTTGGTAGGTTAGTCTGGGATCGTAGTGGTCCTGAGGGTAGGCAGTCAGTGAGGTGATGGATAGATTAGCCTAAAACAAGTTGCAAGCTTCCTCACCCGCGTTAAGATGCCGTAGAGCCAGTTAAGTGTCCTCTGCGGCACTGCAGCCATGGCGAGGGAGCTGGGATGGGAGGGAGTGGGAATCGCATGGCGGGGCGGGGGAATGAGTTGGAGTTGGAGGCAGGCGGAGCAGTTGAGGTCAGCGGCGGCCGAGCATCACTCAGCTTCCGCTCCACTTCCCAAGGTCTCTCGGATCCCCATAAATTCCCAGAATTACCACCACACATGATGGTTGGCAATGAGACTAGCTTCGATTGAGCTGTTACAAGCATATATGACCTGATGCATTCTTTCTTGACCAAGAATATCTGCAATATTAGCTATGTCCACCTCTAAAAAGTGGGGACTTAGATGTCAAATTACCTTCAAGGTTCACATGCGTCTGCTACCTTTTCGTCGAAATCCCACCGTCAACATGCCCAGAGCATAGTTCCTGAGTTCGAGGACCCCGACTTAAGATATATTCGAGCTTATAGTGCAATATGCTCTATGAGTTGGCATTCTGGATCTCAGGAACAGTGATCGCGCCTCAAATATCGCACCACTAGGGAGCTGCCGGCGTCAACTGTGGCCCTATCACAGCAACACATCGATATCGATGTACAACCACAAGCGTCTCCAGATCTCTCCCAGTGTATCATCAAGAATGTACCGAAGACTGAGGTCATGGGGCCGTGGTCCTCCCAGTCGCCAGAATGGCACGTGTCAAACACCGTGCGCGGATCATGGCCCACCTGTTGAGCTTGCTATTGTTCTTGACATTGGCCATGATATTGTCTGTCTCAGCTGTCAAGACTGTCAAGACCTCCTTGTCTAGCATTGTTCGCTGGAACAAACCGATGATTGGCATTGTACAAGATTGAGGCCTACAGTGTTCTACTTCTTATATTGTTATACCTCATCCCTGATTCAGTAGAGGCATTGTCTGTCTCGGGGGTTGCACCGCATGGACGATATTACCGGCAATGAGCCATTGGCTATTCATTCATCGAGGCGAACCTGGATACTATATTCAGCAACACGTCTCATGTACTGAATTGTGTACAAATCGCCGGTTAAATGGTCTCTTCGTCTTCCTTTTCAAAGTGGACAACCACGTCTAATCCCAATCACGCTCGCTACTTCGTCTTATCACTCTTTACATTGGACAGCAACAGCATACCAAGGCTCAGAAAGAAGCAATTCGTTGATCGAATTGCCATCATGAGTCCAGAATTCGACCCGTTCACTCAGAATGTCACTTTCCACGCTGCGGACGGCACTCCCTTCAATGTCCCCGTGGAAGCTGTGGACCAGTTCATCCAGTATTGCATCCGCATTTGCATCAATTACGGGGCACAGCTAGGAGCCAGCATTGTCTTGCTGGTGATTCTCCTGCTCCTCACGCGGCCCGAGAAGCGTCGCTCCAGTGTCTACCTCCTCAACTGCTCAGCCCTGCTTCTCAACATCGGGTTGCTTCTCTGCCAGGCCCTGTACTTCACCTCCCCGTTCGTGCACGTCTACGCCTACTTTGGCAGCGACTATTCCCGCGTGCCCCAATCCACATACGCCAATTCAGTTCTCGGAGTCGTGCTGGCCACCCTCCTTCTCATCAGCATTGAAATCTCGCTCGTCCTGCAGGTCCAAGTCGTCTGCGCTAACCTCCGCCGCCGCTACCGGCTCCTCTTGCTCGGTGTGTCCATAGTCGTGGCTCTGGTCCCCACTGGCTTTCGCCTCGGCCTGATGGTCGAGAACTGCAAGACCATCATCCAGGCAGTGACTAGCGCGCCCCTGATCTGGATCCAAAGCGCCGCCAACATCACTCTGACCATCAGCATCTGCTTCTTCTGTACCGTCTTCGTTGCCAAACTGGGCTATGCCATCCGTCAGCGCAGACGCTTGGGGGTCGCCGACTTTGGCCCAATGAAGGTGATCTTTGTAATGGGCTGTCAAACGCTCGTTGTGCCCGGTACGTGCACAACTCTCCTCCCCTTCAGAGAACCCGAGCCCAGTTGATATTGCCCTAAGCGTTTTTCTAACTAAACCATCTAAATATATAGCCCTCTTCTCTATCCTCCACTACGCAGTCAACGTTCCGGAGCTCTCCTCCAACGTCCTCACCCTGGTAACCATCTCCCTGCCCCTCTCCTCCATCTGGGCCGGCGTCGCCCTCGACCACCGCTCCGGCAACAGCAACACCAATAGCAACAACCTGGCCAGCTCGACCTCCTCTCGCCGCAACTTGTGGCAGGTCCTCTCGTTCTCTTACTTCGGGGACGAGAAACACCCCTCCCATTCGGCCTGCACCACATCAACTTCCACGTCCGCCTCCCTCCCAAGAGGCAACAAACCCGGCACCGGCACCGGCACCGGAACCACCTGCTACGCCGACCCAAACCAGAGCCGTCAGCAACAGCAGCAGCAGCAGCAGGATCTAGAAATGGGATATGGAATTGCAGTGGAGCACGATATCTCCGTGCGGAGCGTCAAGCGGGAGAAGGACGTGCTGTGAAAGCCCGCTCGGGTTTCTTGCTTCTGGGCCCGGAGTAGTCGGGGATGGGATGATCATAATCGTAAAGCCGGGCTCAAGAATACCGGGAAGAGGGAGGGGCTGTTGTTAGTAGGGGCTGGGGATAGAAGGGGCTTCGTACGTACTTGGATCTCAAGGGGCGACGGCTGACGCAGTGTGGTCCTTATTGTTCGCCTTCATACTCTTACATTTGACTTTCGTTTCTGCAACTTGACGCAAACGTCATTGTGGATGCGCAACTAGAGAAGGGGGTCGCCGTGCTTTCTAACCTCATTTGTGGGTAACTAGAACTGGGTGCTAATTTATCGCACCGGGCTGTTCGCTACCTTGAGAGGGGGTTTCATTTTCGATTCTTGTTCCGCTTTGTGCACACACGCAGACTAATTTTGTGCTAATTTCATCTTCATTCTATTCCATTTAAAGGCAGAGAGCAATCGATGCACGGTCCATTCACATGATCCAAGTATAAAGTCCAGGAGTAAAGGTATAGAATTACCTACTGAGTAGCAGCTCGCGGCGCCGAATTCTTTTAAACTCTTTTCGTCACATCAAGCGTGTCGAATTAGACTCAAGGTACAACAATACTACCAATACTACGTGCGTGGAAAAGGTGAAAGCTAGAAGAGCTAAGCAATTCCGCCTCGGTCACCGCTCAACCTTCCCGCCCCAGTTTCGCCAGAGACTCCGTTAGGAACTCATTGGCATTCATCAGATCCGTACTGCCGTAGACCACTCTCCGGCGAGGCCCAGTGAACGCACCCGGCCCAGCGCCCCGGACACCACCGGCACTACCACCACCATCCTGTTGACCATTCGCCCGACGGACCCAGTCCTGAAGGTTCCCGTACTCGTCCATGCTACCGCCGCCGACGGTGAAGACGATGGCCTCGTTGAAGCCCTGGCGCCGCTGCCCGAAGGTCGCTGTGGTGCCAGGGCCAGCACCGCCGCCGAAAGCACCCTGGCCCTGGGCATTCCGGGACGCGGAGGCCGGGGGCATGGCGCCGCGAGCGTTGGCGCTGCGAGGGTCAAAGTACAGATAATTCTCCGTCTTGGCGATGGCGGAGCTGGACGCCGAGGCCGGGTCCATGATCGACTCGGTGATCTTGGTCAGGGTGAGGTCCTTGTTAGCCGGGAGAAAGTTCTTGACCCCGGAGATGAGGGAGTCGAAGTTGGCGCCGAGGGCGCCGGAGGTGATGCGGTCGGTCAGTTGGTTGGAGAGTGAAGAGAAGCCGCGGAAGAGATTCGACGATTGTTGCTGTTGCGGCGCGGCGCCCGCCGTCGCCGTCGTCATCATCGTCATGCGCGTGATCTCGCGAACTTGGCGGACGTACGACAATGGGCTGACGTCCAGCACACCCACGCGCGTCAGGGCTTCTTCGAACTGGCTCATCTCGGCCCGGGAGACTTCGGTCTCCGTGCTCAGGAACCAGATGATGAATAAGCGGAGCTTGTCGGTCGGGTTGTTGCCCTTTGTGGAGTCGTTAATGAGGTCCATGATCTGCGTCTTGGACTGTTTAGTGATATTCTCTTCGAGTTCAAAGAAGTTATCCAGCTGGCGGTCTTTGATACCCTTGAGGAGGGCGGTGGCAATGTTCATGTGCATGTCGAGAATGGCTTTCCGTTCCCGCAGTTCAGGTAGTAGCGTTATGGCTGCCTTGAGGTGCTGCGCTGAGGCGCTGGTATCGTTCTGCAGGTCTTCTATAGAAGAAGCCCCAGTCTTTTTGGTTATCTCATTGGCATCCTCTTTGTATCGCGTCAATTCCGCATCGATGTCCTCGGCAACCTGGGGGAAGGGTGCACCGGCATTGCGTTTCCAGAAGAAGTCATTGCTATTCAGGTCGTACGCCCGCTTCGTTACACCCTTTGCTGGGTTTGTATCATCCGTTGTTTCTACTGTGATCCGGTTGAGACGCATCTGCAAAACATCTTGAACAAGGGACTGGTAGGTCCAAGAGTGAGACAACATGGGAACTAAATCCACGTTGCGATCGACAATGACCAGGACCGGTCGCGGTGAAGGCACGCCGGGCGTGGCCTTCTTGCTGGAGAAGAGATTGTCTTTCGAGTTGAGGATATGATCGCGGAGCTTGCGATCGAGTTTAGTAGCTATCAGCTCCGCCGCCCCGCCCTTGGGACACCTAATGATGGGAATCGAACCTATTTGCATGTTAGCCAACACACGATTACGGACGGAACCCAAGTCCTACCCATCGTAACGCTGACGCTGAACAGCCCGCTGACAATCCGATCGACGATAACATCCAAGTCATCGTCGCTTGTTTGTGCACTGTTGATCTTCCAGTAGGCATCGTTGCCTAATCCCAGGCTAAAGAGGTCTGGCTCCGCAACAATGAAGTTCAGGTACTGGTCAAAGACCTGTGCGACATGTTCTGCGGTGCCTGTAGTTGCGATCTGAGAGGCAAAGTCTTCCAGCAGGGGTCGAGGTACGGAGGACAGGAAGTTTATGTAGGCGGGGGAATAGAGACCGCGGGAGAGGTCATTGGTGATCGCCTGGATGTTGGCAGCGGTAGGCTCGACGAGATAGATGACAGGTACATCGGGTATCGGATAGCGATTGGCGTTGATGTTGCTTGTGGTCTATGTCAGTTGAAGGTCTGGCCAAGTATTAAGTCCACACGCAGGGGACCCCGTACAGATGGATTGTGACCCCCCATGTCCTAAGATCATTGACACGCAGGACGCTGCTAATCACATCTCGTCCCAGGTTATCAAATACCAAGACTTTCCAAATCGGATCCCCGTCCTCGTTCAAGACGGGAGTTGAGAACAGGCCCTGGGCAGAGCCGTCGGGGTGGGTTTCGTCGGTGGGATGTGTATCGTGATTCAAGTTTAGTAATTTTTGAATGGAAGCTGAGTGAGATTTAGACCTGTGCGATCGCAGCGATGATCGAGAAGGGAGGCTGAAACCTACCGACCTGACGGTCACGGAGGGAGGTGGAATGCGATGCCATCATGCGGACTTGCTGCAACACCCCGGACGGTTTCACGATCACCTGAATTGACTCAATATCATGACCAGTTGGAGTTAGGCGATGAGAGTACCACAGTGGCTGTGAAGACCGAGAGCAAGATTAGAAGGAGGTAGTGGGGTATAAGAAGATGTTAATTGCAAAGACGAAAAGGACAGCGTAAGGTGTCACGGGTAAGTTGCGCAGTGTAGATCCAGATCGGGGAAGTAGTTGGGTCGGTCGGGTCGGTCGATGAGACCGTCTCGCAGTACTCCGTACTAATGAGTAACTTAGTACTCCGTACCGGAGACGCTCTCCACCTGGCACATCCTGAGCTCATCCTGAGCTGTCCCGCTCAAACCAGACAAACCAGACAAACCAGACAAAAGGTCTGTTTAACATCTCACGTGATAGGAGCTATCGCTGAACGGGCGTAGAGACTTAGGTTGAGGCGCCCGCCCAATAACGCAACTGGAACAACCGATTGCCGCCCGCCGGCTTTTTCAGTCTTACCACCTCACCCTCACCCACTAACTACCTAACTTACCCACTACCTACCAATCCTCCTTCCTCCTCCCCCTCTCTCCTCCTTCCAAGTTCCAATTCCCTCCTTCTCCCTCCCCAAGAATCAATCCCCTTCCACCTTCCACCTTCCACCTTCCGCCTTCCCACCTTCCCACCTACCCCCTCCCCCTTCCCCTCCAAGTCCCTTCCATCACCATCACTTCCCTCCTCGTAAAGCAAATGATTATGCTGCTCAACTGCCGTTCCGAGTGGCTCTTTGTATAACATCTCTTCAGATCATTTTCTAAAGTCGAGATTTAAGGAAGCTGAAGAAGGACAAGAAAAGGCGAGGCAGTACGAGCAGGAAGGAGTTTTCGCCCCCCTCCCTTCTCCCGCTCCAGCTGAATTGCCTCTGCAGACAAGGTCAGGGAAGAGGTTTGAAGACTAGCAAGAGTGACAAGGTTACCTACAAACAAGCATAAGCGTTTGCTTTGGAAAAGACAGACGGCAGGCAAAGAAAAGAGAAGTGAAGAGAAGTGAAGCTATACGGAGACTACAAAGTACAGTACGTACTTGGGCCGGTGTATTCGAAACCAGAGTTGGGCCCAGCCTCTTCCTGTTCTAAAAAACATAACTGCTGCTCTGCTGTGGTGTCGTTTGACTACTACACTGGGCCGACAGCGCGCGCGCAAGAGAAGACGGGCGTGGACGTGACATACTAAGGAGGAAGCAAGGCCAATCCAGGCACAGGGCGGCAACAGCAGTTGCGGCATCGACCTCTGCCATCTACTCTACTTCATCACATTCTATTTCCATTTGCTCGCTCACTCATTCTCACACACTCATTTTTGAGCCAAACAATCTAGAGATCAGAGAGATTGGTTTCCAGGTGTGGTTTCCCTTCCCCCCTTTCGTTTTTTCTCCTTTCATCCCAATCATTCGCGATATTCCACCTAAAGTGAGGAAGACAAGGCTGGGCCGGAAGAGAAGTCAACTACTCTTTTTGCCACTCATCCTTGAGCCTCGCTCTGACCGGGTGTTACCGCTTTCCCTGTTATTCCTTTGAATTCCGACGTATCAGCAAACTCACAGGCTGACAAACTCGGCCAGCATCCTTGATTCGTTGCAGCGGGCTTCCGGACCAGATTTGCTGCGCCGCCGTTGCTCAAGGAGCTTGGACCAATAGACTTATCGTGATTGCGCCCCCCACTCAAGTTTGAAGTCTTTAAGAGCGGCATTCGATCTTGTCCCAACTTGGCAACCTCCCGGCACGTGGATGCATGTGACTCTTAACCACTTTGGGTCAAATCCATCCTGCACTGGCCTATACTAGTACCTTTTCATAACATACCCCCAACAACTCCCTCTCCCCACCGTCCTTACCTTATACCACTGGCGGCAATTGCTGTCGTTTCTGTTGCTGCAACTGCTATAAAGCAGGAGGCAAAGCGTGGAGATAGACCGGAAGCATGGAGCAGTCGCCGCCGCAAAACATCATGCCCGGGCTGCACCGCGCGCCAGTAGATCCCGGCTCGTTACCGCTGCCTGAGTACTGGAACAGCTTCGAACCACTGTATACAAACTCCGATCCTTCGCTTCAACATGCACATCCTCCACAACAGCAATTACACCAACAGCCTCCCCCCCAACCTCAGTCGCAGTCGCAGTCTCGATCGCAATCCCGATTGCAATCGCAACCACAGCCACAGCAACAGCAGTCACAGCAGCCACAACAACCGCAACAGCAACAACAACAACAACAATCATCACATCAGCCGCTAGGAATTAGCTGGGATCATCCGGTTTTCGGTCAGAACCCTCCATCGCGGAGTCCGTTACCGACCCCTCAAGATCAGAATCATGGTCTGTATTCCTCCTCCCCGCAATCATGGCGCGCAGCTGCATTACATCCACAACCCATCTTACCGGCAACCGCTCATCCGATCGGGATGACTTCGCAATATCGTCAAGCACCGCAATTCTCCTCAGCACATCCTGCATATGACACGCAGCCCCTCCCGGCATCGGACAGCGCCCACTTCCCATCCTACACATTTCCGCGATCCTACTATTCTCCTCAGAATCTGCCAGTGCCTGATGTCTTTCCTCAATCTCATATGCATTCGCCTCCCGCGGCGCAGCCACAGCCTCAAGCGACACATTTCCGATCCGACCCACACCCACACCATGTCCCGCAGTACTCACTACCTGCAGGCTACGCTGAAAGAAATTCAGTATGTCAATTTTACTTTTCTGAACTCTGACAAGCTGTGCTAACTGGTTTCAAGCAAGTACCGATGGATTACAACACCGAGTTCACTCGGTCAACTCCTCCCGTATCTAATCAAACCATTAACCCGCAGTTCCTCAGCTCTGCACAGCAAGCTGCTGCTAATCAACAAGCCGCCCTTCACTCTAATAACCTTCTCTACCTCAACCCATCTGAATATGATCGCACAGATGAACCAAAGTAGGTCTATCTCGCCTGCCTTCTCCAGTCGTACGCGCGCTCTGACACCATTCAGGCTCTACACGTTTTATCGGGAAGACTTGCAGATGCCACCGGCAATGGGGCAGTCCGTAGCCCCTAGCCAACCGATTGCCCCTAAACCGCAATCTGCATACGAGTTTGTGTTACCCCTCAATGGTACGTTGTGTTACACCGCGGTTGCTGAAGATCCCGCTGAACGAACTAGGTCCCAATTTGGCTCAATCACTGGCGGCTGCAAAGGGCGGAAAGGCCAAGAAACCGGCAACGAAGAAACAGACAACCTCTCAATCCACCAAGACGACCGTCAAGGGAAGTAGTAAGAAGGTGGACGGGACAGCTGAGTCTTCCGAATCAGAGACCGACAGTTCCGACTCGGAGCTTGAGATCGAGGATCGGGCACCCGAAGAGCCGTCTCCCCTGCCTGTGTCTCGTCCTAGTGAGCCCGAAGCTGCTGCGAAGTATGATGCTCTAAAGGCCGTGTGGTCTCCACGTAATCGACGGCCCAATGTGGACAAGGTCAAGAGTGCGCTGGTCGCATTCAAAGACGTTGTGAAAACCGTAAGGGATGCATGGAAAGACAGCTCCCAAGCCATGAAGGCGGCCGAGAATACCGGCAATAATGATAAAGCAGCCCAGCTGAAGAAGGATGTGGTCTTACAGCGCCGTCTCATGGATGTGGTCGTTTGTGCGACTTTGGAAATGGGCCATCCAATAATCGTCGAGAAGTATGTCCTTTTTCTTTTTCCTCTTCTTTTTCTTCTTCCTTTTCGCTTCTGCCCCCTGCCGCACCTAGCATGGTCGTTGCCGTCGTGACTTTAGAAGTCAGAAACGAAATATGAGCCTTTCCCATGTAGTCTACCTAGTGTGGGTTTTGGCATCTATTAAAGGAGTGTCTGTCAGTAAGGGTGAATAATGCTCACTCCTCAGAGTGGAGAGTCCAACCTGGTCGAGTCGCTTGGTCCTAAACCAAGACAACATGACTGGGAAGGGTTTCCCTTTCCGAGGACAAAGAAATTGGTCCCTGCCGATAGAGACTGGGTGCTTCCGCAATGCTCGTTGAGTATGGACTGGCCACCGGCTTGGCTCCACCAGTCATGGGGGCTGCAGATACGGTCACTTATAATCTTCGTTGCTTGAGCCTGTTTACAGTTTGACGGAGGAAAATAGATTACTGACGTTTACAGGTTGGGTGAGCATCCCATAGCTGTGGCAGCCATGTATTCGTTCTTGCTGGACCGACACCAGGCTGCTGACATCAACGGAACATTGACCCTAAATATACTCAAGGTAAGCGGTGCCGCCCATTATCCCTTCATTTGACAGAACGCTGATCACCATGCGTAGTTGCTTTCGCGCTTTGTTACTATGGACGAAGATGTGCTACAGAAGACCAATGTTGCCAAGCTGTTGCCTAGATTTGTTAAAAAGGGTGGCCCAGCTGTCAGAGACTTGGCGCAGAAGATCATGGACAATGCTGCGGCCTCTACCAGAAGGAAACAGGATACTGCGAAGCCAGCGGCCAAGGACGGCTCGCCTAGTAAGCAAACAAGCACTGTCACTGCTACGGCTGCCCCCGACGGCGCTCGGGCAGAACTCGCTGGATCTAAAAGACCTCGCGATACTGAAAGCAATGGACAGCCGGCGACGAAGCGAGTAGTCGTAGCGTCTCATGCCAAGAATGCTGCGAAGCCCGTTAGCGCTGTGGCACCTGTGCGGCGGCCACAAGAGGCAGGCCCGGAGAACAAGGCAGCGGCAGCGGCAGCGGCAGCGCAGCCCTCTCGTCCGAAGACTAATATTGTGGCGCCGAAGCCAACCAATCTGTTTGGAAGTCTTTCGTCGGCCTCGAAACGACCGGGAACATCGAATGCTGAGCGAGCAGCGGCAGCAGCGGCGAAGACCAGGTAAGATGATTGCACGAGATGATAAAGACACAACTGTGTGATTAATGAATCCCAAGCAGCAACCCCTCGGAAAGGAAAGAACCCCAGCCTGCACCTCCGCGGCCAACTTTCTCGTTCGGGGACCTTATGGCAGACCTGAACAAGCCGAAGGAGACGACTCCTGCTCAGCCGTCCGAACCCAAGTCGCCCGAGACGGAGGAAGAACGGAAGAGGCGCCTTCGTAAGGAGGCTCGACGCCGGCTGCGGGTCACCTGGAAGCCTGACGAGTCGCTAACTGAAGTCCGGCTCTTCACCCATGACCCTGACGAGGAGCTTGGTCCCGGCGATCGCATGCAGCGTGAAGCGGGTGATGTGAAGGGTGAAGGTAGTGTGCTGAAGCTTCACCGTGATCTCGACGAGGAGGAAGACGAAGAAGGCGGCTTTCGCGAGGAACAGTTGCTCGAATACCTTCTGCCGTCCGGTAAGTCTCACTGAAGATACTCGGGTGTCGGCCTTTGGAGTCACTGACAATCCTTTAGAAATCGACTTCGAGGACATGCCTTACGAGGAACGTGGCCGGAACTTCATCAAGCGTGGTGGCATTGAAGTTCCGGAAAGTGCGGAGAGGAAGGCTCAAGAGTATCGTGAGGCAACGACCCTTATGGTGTTCTATACTTCGCCTGCGGACGTGCCGTCAACGCCCAAAGAGCCCCCGCCACCCGACAATGAAGAACCCACAACTGTCGCGGTCTCCTTTGGCGAGGTTCCGGACCATGTCAAGGTGCGTATCCCGTTTTTGTATGTCGCACGAACCGACTGCGTGCTCACAATATCTCCGCAGGCCCGTCAAAACCGATATATCGCAGCGGTCAAACCTCAGCCGCCACCTGCAGCCGCGCCCGCAGCAAGCGCTCAAGCGCCATTCGATATTTCGAATCTCTTGAAGATTATTCAGAGTGCGCCCCAACAACCAAAATCAACCCCTCCCCCCCAGACTCAGCCGGCAGCCGCGCCCATCTCGGATCTCGAACGGACGTTCAGCATGTTCTGTCAGCCGCAGCCGCAGCCGCAGCCACAGCCAACCTCTCAGCCTCCCATGTTGCAGATGCCCCAGTTTCCTGCAGCCCCTCAGCCTGCAACAGGCCAGGCCATTGATCTCCAAAATATCCTGGCAATCATGAATGCACAAAAGCAGATGCAGCCGGCGGCTACTGCCCCGCAAGCTCCACCGTCTCAACCCAGCATTGCGCCCAATCTCGCTGCCATTTTCTCCCAGATCAATGGCCAGAACCAGCCCACCGCAGGCAACCCGCCTCAACACACTGGGCATTTTGAGGACCCGGAGCGCAAGCGCCTTCGCGAGTCTGGTGGATATGATGGGACCGATGATGACAGGTACAGCTATCCCAAGCGGAACAGGTATAATGATCTTGGCAAGAAGCATGTAAGTATCTCTCGGTAAATCCAATCATCATGCAGGCAACGAGCTAACTGGCAGATAGCCCAAGGCAGGGTCTGTACCTTGCCGGTATTGGCAGAGCGGGAAATGCCGCAAAGGTGATGATTGCACATATCGCCACGATCCGTTGATTTAAACGTAATATTGTTCTCCCCCTCTTCATCTTCTGATACCCTCTGCCGACGCCTTCTTCTCGCTTCTGTCCCTTTCTTACATCATTGTATTTGCTCGGCAGACACCAAAAAAACACCTACTCTTTTAAAATGTACACTGTACCCTTGCATATGCCTCTGCTGCTGTCAATTTTCGGCGTCATTATGTCTGGCAAGCTGGTTTTCCTTGCAACCATCTGTGTGTTGATGACATGATACCATAGTTACCTCTGTGATTGCATATCATGCATGGGATTCGACGGAGTTTGTTGATTGTGGATGAGCTTCTTTCGTTGTTTACTTCTTCGTTTTCTCTTTATTCTTCATCACTATCCATCCTACCTTTTCTTCGGATCGTTCACATTGCTCGGCTGGGGTATGGCCATATATTGTTGTATGGTTTTCACCAGATCGATATGTATATTACTGATGTTTAGCTGGAAGATTATCAATATGAGGCCAGCTTCGATCGGACGAAATCGGTGTGTCAGAGCTTGCGCCTGGGCTTCTCCCTTCTTACATGTTCTCAATCAATATCATCATAGCTACTCCGGTCAAATTTCTCAAGGCGCAATTCAGTAGTGTAACCACTGAGGTTATCGGCTTAGGTAATACACTAACACTCGAACGATCAGTCAGGTGCTTTTGATCTGTATGTAGCTGTATCAACTGCGTACCCAGTAGTCTCCAAACCTCTCCATCATCCACCTCTATCTCAGTTCTCAAACCTGCATCAGAAACGCAATTCGACCACTGCACCAAGTCTCGATAATGACCTACCCGCTCACCCACCTAATCATCGTCTGTTGTCACGCCATATACAAGGGTGGTCCAACCCACGGCCTCTCCGAGGACGAATGGTCAGTGTTGTATCCTACTTCTAAACTTCTGTTTGACTACTCGTGCCAAGAACCCAGCTCCGGATATTGACACTGTTGAAGGGAAATCGAACCCTTCCAGAAAGGCGAAACGCCCACGTTCACCGCACACGTCAAGGCGGGCCTCTGTCTCGCAGCCCAGGATCCGGACAGCCTGCTTGTGTTCTCGGGGTATGTCTACCCACACTCCCGCTATCTCTATCGCCGGGGAGTGCCCTCAATCCGGGCTAGTTGGTCTCCAAGAGAAGAGGGCACATACGGGATGCAAACTGATCGGGAACGATGGGGTGCCAATATACAGGGGCCCTACGAAACCGACCCGCACGCCTCTAGCGGAAGGGGAATCATATCTTGTAAGTTCCTGCCTAGCTTATAGCACACAGTACCAGTCTATCTATTTCGTGTTAGGCGCAGTATCTACCTAACCGTGAGTGTGGACTACACTCACCCACAATTCTATCAAAAACGATATTCTCGGAGAAAACGAGCATGGACCGATGAACCCCCCCCCAACACAGTCTCACGCAAAGCAAGCCCCAATTGTCACTCACATATACATACTCATAACCCAACTAGAACCTGGCCCGCGCCAACAACTACTTCCAATTCGCCCCAGCTATCGACCCGACTCGGCTCGTCGCCGAGAACCGCGCCACCGACTCCTACCAGAATGTCCTGTTCTCACTGCTCCGGTTCCGGGCGGTGGCTGGCAGGTATCCGACGCGGGTGACGGTGGTGACGCATGCGTTCAAGCGGGCGCGGTTCGCGGAGGTGCACTTTCCGGCTGTCGGGCTGGGAGGGTCCGAGTCGAGGGTCGAGGTCGAGGTCGTGGGCATCAATCCGCCGGAGGTGGTGACGCCGTTACGGGAGTTGGTAGCGGGGGAGGAGGAGAGGGGGATTGGGGTGTGGAGGGGGGATAGGTATGGGGTTGGGCGGGTGTTAGGGGGGAAGAGGGCGGCGAGGGGGTGGACGGTGGGTATGGAGGAGGGGGTTCTGAGGGATGTCGATGGGTTGGAGGGGGTGGTCGAGGCGTTGGTTCGGTGGAAGGGAGGGAGGAGTGGGAATGAGTGGTTCGACGGGTTGGAGGAATTGCCTTGGTACGTTTAGCGATAGTAGGTAGCTGAAGGAGTGCCTTGGCTCATTGAAGTCGTTCATTGTGTGCGAGTTTGGAAAGAATACATGGGCTGGATTTATGAAGGTCCCCGAAATGTCAAATGTCCCAGATGCTGCTCCGCCTTCCTCTCATTCCACAACGCCAGTTGAAAAGAAGAAACAAAAGAAAAACATAGATATTCAATCAATCAATCCGCCAGGCGATAGCTGACTAGAGTCTCGACCCGGTGGTTGTTCGTGCTGAAGCTCCGGAGTTGAACCTTCTCGGCGTTCTTGATCTCTTTCGCGTCGCTGTCGCCCCATTCGACGGGGACCTCGGAGTCGGCGTCCGCGTACACCAGAACATTGAAGGTGCAGTATCCGTTCAGCACGGGCAGGAAGGTCACGGAGGCGGTGATTTGCCGGAAGATCGCCTGGATTTCCTCCTGAATTTCCTTCTCCGTCTTCTCCACGCTGGCGGGTTGGGGTTCCTTGTCGCTGTTGTGGGGGTGTTGGTTAGCTTGTGTGGTTTCGAGAGAAGAATGTAGTCTGTACCCTGGAGTAGCATTTTCTTTGTCGCCAGTCGACTTGGAAGAGTGGCTCTTGGAGTGCTTGCCGAAGATTTGGACCTGGTGCCTCCGGTTAGTCTCCGTGTGCTTGGTGAGGGAGGACCTCAGGCGTACGTCAAACTGCCATCTCTCTACGTGCTCTCCAGTCTCCTTGTCTGTGATTACAACCACGAGTTTCGATATCTTCCCTCCCATCATCCACTTGTTCAATTGCGACATGATCTTCTTGATGTAGGCTTTGACTTGGTCGTCGGAGGTGACTGGGCTTGATCAATATTGGGATCGAGGGCATAAACTGATGGAGATAGACCAACCGAGCATGTTGAGACCATATTTCTTGACCCTGTAGAAAGAGTTAGAGAGCTCCTCAATGTGCTCAGGTAGATTGCACTTGCGTAGTGAAGTCCTCCGGAGGATACACGCCCCGCTGGAAACTGGTCGAAATGTCAATGGACGATGAAGGCTGGGCCATTATCAAACAGACACTTACAGGATAGAATTGATGGAGTATTCGAACTATGTATATTAGATACAAGAAAGCCATATCACTTGGTAAGGTACTCACGAATTCTGCGACCAACTTCGCCGATCCTATCGACCTGTGAGCGTTCTGCACCGGTCTATCTCAGGAGGCTTTGGATCGTACCTTTCAAGGACAGCTTGTGAACCTTGGATTTTGCAGCCGACATAGCGGTATAATGCGATATGAGGAGGGACTTGGGATGCTGTGTGTTGCGGGCAAGAGCTGCAGATGCAGTGGAAAAAGTGACGGATTTGTTTACACCATTTGTCGCCGCGGCAATTCGGTCCACCGCCCGCGCAAATCGAGCGTCTCCGCAAAAGCCGTCCTTTTTTTCCCGCCCGCGAGATCTCGCCCACTGACCATCCTATACTCTCCCTCCCTCCCCCACCATCAAACACTTCACTCCCATGCAAGTGCAGACCTCCCAATGCGAGGATGCCTGCAGTTAGCCAGGTGGCTGAGCGCAGCGCCGAAGGGTTCTGCTGCTAGCCTATTCCAGCCGCCATTCGGCCTTTCTTCCTCCGTTCGGTTTTTCGCCAACTCCGCATCACGCTCCGCCAGAGGTTCCACTGTCCATAAATCGGATCTCGAGAACAGAATCGCCGCTATCCCGATCGATCGATACCGCAATTTTTGCATCGTTGCCCACGTCGACCATGGAAAGAGCACGTTGTCCGACCGGTTGCTGGAATTGACGGGTACGATCCAACCTGGGAGTAACAAGCAGGTGCTGGACAAGCTCGATGTGGAACGGGAACGTGGTATCACGGTCAAGGCGCAGACATGTACGATGATTTATAACCATGAGGGGGAGGATTACCTGCTCCATCTTGTTGATACCCCGGGCCATGTGGACTTCCGTGCGGAGGTCTCGCGCAGTTACGCCAGTTGCGGAGGCGCCTTGCTCTTGGTTGATGCCAGTCAGGGCATTCAGGCGCAAACCGTTGCCAACTTCTATCTCGCTTTCTCGCAAGGTCTGGAGTTGATCCCTGTCATCAACAAAGTGGATCTGCCCTCGGCCGAGCCCCAGCGTGCTCTGGAGCAGATGAAGCATTCTTTTGAACTGGACACGGAGAGCGCAGTGCTGGTCTCGGCTAAGACTGGCCTCAACGTAGAGCAGCTGCTTCCTACGGTTGTCGATAAGATTCCAGCGTATGCATCCCTAGCCCCTTTTCTTGCTGATGATCCGAGCTGACCTAAACAGCCCTGTCGGTGACTTCACCAAGCCCCTGCGCATGCTCCTCGTCGATTCCTGGTACGATTCCTACAAGGGTGTTATCTGCTTGGTCCGTGTGTTCGATGGCGAGATCCGAGCGGGAGATCAGCTTGTTTCTTTCGCTACGGGACTCAAGTATTACGTCGGCGAAGTCGGCATCATGTACCCGAATGAGACCCCACAGACGGTGCTCCGTGCTGGCCAAGTTGGCTACATCTACTTCAACCCGGGCATGAAGCGGAGTAAGGAAGCCAAGATTGGTGATACGTACACGAAAGTGGGATCGGAAAAGCTTGTGGAACCGCTACCGGGTTTCGAAGAACCTAAATCGATGGTTTTCGTGGCCGCCTACCCTGTCGATGCAGATCATTTCGAGCACCTGGAGGACAGTATCAATCAGCTCATGTTGAATGACAGAAGTATCACAGTGCAGAAGGAGTCCTCGGAGGCTTTGGGTGCCGGTTTCCGCTTGGGCTTCCTGGGAACTCTTCACTGCTCTGTTTTCGAGGATCGTCTGCGCCAGGAGCACGGAGCCAGTATTATCATCACTCCTCCGTCAGTTCCCGTGAAGATCGTGTACAAGGACGGCAGAGAGGAGATCATCAGTAACCCGGCCAAGTTCCCCGACGACGAATCAGCACGCGCGAAGGTCCTGGAATTCCATGAGCCCTACGTTACGGCCACTCTGACTTTCCCGGATGAGTACCTAGGAAAGGTCATCGAACTCTGTGAAAACAACCGTGGAGAACAGAAGAGCCTCGAGTACTTCACGTCTACTCAGGTTATTCTTAAGTATGAACTTCCATTGGCGCAGTTGGTCGACGACTTCTTCGGTAAGCTCAAGGGTAACACGAAGGGCTATGCCTCTCTGGATTACGAAGAGTCGGCCTGGAGACCGAGCAGTATTGTCAAGCTGCAGCTGTTGGTCAACAAAGCCCCGGTGGATGCTGTCGCTCGCATCGTCCACTACAGCCAAGCGGATCGACTTGGTCGTCAATGGGTGACGAAATTCAAGGAGCATGTGGACCGCCAACTCTTCGAGATTATCATCCAGGCAGCTGTTGGGCGCAAGGTCGTGGCTCGTGAAACCGTGAAGCCCTATCGGAAGGATGTCCTGGCCAAGCTTCATGCTAGTGATGTCAGTCGACGCCGCAAGCTGTTGGAGAAGCAGAAGGAGGGTCGCAAGAGACTCCGGGCTGTGGGCAATGTGGTGATTGAACAGAAGGCATTCCAGAATTTCTTGTCGAAATGAGGAGGCAACAGCAGGGTGGGTTTCACAATTCAACTGTACCATAGTTCTCAACCTATAACATATACCATATATACGTGTTTTGTTCGATTCATGACATCCATAATGTTTAAATGCAGTAGTACTAGTTATACTGTACCTGTATTTACTGCGGCCGAGTGAAGAATGCCGCAGCGGTATCCGCGCACTGTGATTGGACGGACCGGGGGAAGCTGGCCTCGGACGGAGCTTCCAATTTAACCGTAGAAAAGTTCGTCGTCGCCGACCCCGCCGCCGCAATGGTCTGCAATTTCTCCCCCCCCCCCTCTCCCCTCCCGTCGTCGCCGTCTTTTCTCCGATTCTACCGCAAATCACTGACTGGTCTGAGGTGGCGTGCCGCTTGGTTTGACAGTTTTACTTACGACTACTGCGGTCAATACCTCTTGCGAGCGCACTCATTCCAGTGCCGTCGCATCCATCTCCGTTGAGTCACTGTCATCTTGCCATGATCATCATTTGACCACCGTGATGCAGCCTCCAGAAGGTGTGCAGGTCGACCTGGGCAAGGCCCAGGTCATTGACCGCGTCCCCAAAGTCATCAAGGAACTGAAGTTCGGTGTTCTGTAAGTAATCTTTGGGGTTTTCAACTCCTTCCTGCCTTCCTCCCCCGTCTTCCTGTGTCGCGGAAGCAACCTGGAGAGGGGATGCTGACTCTGTCTTGCGAAGGTCCAACGACGACATCGTCAGCCAAGGTGTGGTGGAAGTCTCCGACCGGAAATTCTTCGATCTCGAACATGACCGAGCCGTAGTCGCCAATGGCCCCCTCGACGCGCGCATGGGTATTTCGAACAAGACCTCGACATGTCAAACCTGTGGTGGCGCCCTCCAGGTCTGTAACGGACACTTCGGTCACGTCAGGCTCGTCCTACCTTCCTTCCACGTCGGTTACTTCAAGCGAGTCATTACCATTCTCCAGGAAATCTGCAAAGAATGCTCCCACATCCTCCTTCCCGAAGCCGATCGCCGTGCCTTCCTCCGCGAAATGCGTCGCCCCGGCCTGGACAACTTGCGACGGATGCAGATTGCGAAGCGCATCAACGAGCGGTGCAAGAAGACCCGCAACTGCGAGCACTGCGGTGCCGTGAACGGTGTGGTCAAGAAGGCCGGTACCAGCGCGCTGAAGATCACCCACGACAAATTCCGTGCCTTCAACGCCTCGACTTCCGTCAAGAAGGTGCCCCCGCCCAGCAAGATTGTCTTTGACCGGTCTTTCGACGAAGCGCGTACATCAAATGCCGAGGTCGAAAAGCATTACAAGAAGGCTCAGGATGATATGAACGCCCTGCGCGTGCTGAACCTGTTCAAGAAGATCTCCGATACGGATTGTGAATTGCTGGGTCTAGACCCGAAGGAGGCTAGACCAGAGATGTTTCTCTGGCAGTTCATCCCTGCTCCTCCAGTCTGTATCCGTCCCTCCGTTGGTCAAGACGCGGCCTCGACCGAGGACGATTTGACTGCCAAGTTGGGAGATATTGTCCAGAGTAACATCAACCTCAAGAATGCGCTGCTGAAGGGTGCGCCAGTGCAGACCATCATGGAGTGTTGGGACTACATGCAGCTGCAGATTGCCGTTTACATCAACAGTGACGTTCCGGGTTTGAACAAGGCAGATCTGGGAAAGCCCATTCGCGGTTTTGTGCAGCGCTTGAAAGGAAAACAGGGTCGTTTCCGTGGTAACTTGTCTGGAAAGCGTGTCGACTTCTCCGGCCGTACGGTCATTTCTCCCGATCCTAACTTGCGCGTTGACGAGGTCGCTGTTCCTGAGCTTGTGGCGAAGAACATGACCTACCCGGAAGTCGTGACTCGCTACAACAAGGAGAAGCTGCAGCAGAGAGTCCGGAACGGAACGAAGAAGTGGCCTGGAGCGAACTATATCACCAAGAAGGGTCAGACGTTCAAGCTCTTCCTCAAGTATGGTAACTTGAACATGATCGCCGACCAGCTCCAGGAGGGAGATGTTATCGAGCGTCATATTGAGGATGGTGATATTGTTCTGTTCAACCGCCAACCGTCCCTGCACAAACTCAGTATCCTTTCCCACTTTGCGAAAGTCCGCCCGCACCGGACTTTCCGTCTCAACGAGTGTGTCTGCAACCCTTACAACGCTGATTTCGACGGTGACGAGATGAACCTGCACGTTCCCCAGACGGAAGAAGCGCGCGCTGAAGCCATGGAACTCATGGGTGTCAAGAACAACTTGGCCACACCCAAGAACGGAGAGCCTATTATTTCTGCTATCCAGGATTTCATCAGTGCTGCTTACGTCCTCAGTAGCAAGGACAACTTCTTCGATCGTCGCTCGTTCACCCAGATCTGTCTTTACATGCTTGGTCCTCAAACCCGCTTTGATCTTCCCCCACCCTCCGTGCTGAAACCACAGATGTTGTGGACTGGAAAGCAAGTCTTCAATATCCTCATGCGGCCGAACAAGGATGACCCATGCTTGGTCAACCTGGATGCCGCTTGCAGAGAGTTCAAGATGCCGAAGGATGGTAGACCCAAGGATCTCGACCCCAAGGATGGTTGGCTCGTCATTCGTAATTCCGAGGTCATGTGTGGTGTGATGGATAAGTCCACTATCGGTTCCGGAAAGAAGGACAACGTGTTCTACATCATGCTGAGAGATTACGGTCCAGCGGCGGCTGCCGAGGGTATGAACCGCTTGTCAAAATTGTCGGCCCGTTGGTTTACAAACATGGGCTTCTCCATCGGTATCACCGACGTATATCCCAGCGAGAAGCTGTTGCGCTCGAAACACGACCTGGTCGAGACTGCATACGCAGCCTGTGACGAGGTCATTGCCAAGTACAAGGCTGGCACACTTGAGAAGTATCCTGGTTGTGACGAGTTGCAAACCATGGAGAACCAGCTGTCTGGTATTCTCAGTAAGGTCCGTCAGCAGGCTGGTGACGAGTGTATCGCTCAACTGAGCAAGTACAACTCTCCTTTGATCATGGCCACGTCCGGATCGAAGGGTTCTAGCATCAACGTGTCTCAGATGGTTGCCCTTGTCGGTCAGCAGATTATTGGTGGCCAACGTGTGCAGGACGGCTTCCAAGACCGAACCTTGCCTCATTTCCCGAAGAATGCCCGTCAGCCTCCATCGAAGGGTTTCGTGCGGAACAGTTTCTTCTCGGGTCTCACCCCTACGGAGTTCATCTTCCACGCCATGTCCGGTCGTGAAGGTCTGGTCGATACTGCCGTCAAGACGGCCGAAACCGGTTACATGTCTCGTCGGTTGATGAAATCCCTGGAAGATCTTTCCACCAGGTACGATGATACCGTCCGCAACTCGTCCGCAGCGATTGTCCAGTTCCAGTATGGTGACGACAAGCTGGATCCGGTGGATATGGAGGGCAAGGCCAAGCCCGTTCACTTTGACCGGACTTTCATCCATTCAGAATCCATCACTTATTCGAATGACGAGCCGAGTCTGCTTCCTGCTGAAATCATGGAAGTCTGCGAGGAGATGCTGTCGAAAGAACGTGCCAAGCTGGTACGGAAGGATTTGATGGGCAACACTCTGGCTTACATGGACCGCAGTGACCACGGCATTGACCAATTTGAGAGTGCCCGTGATTTCCTCGAGTCCATCCAGCAGTACGTTGCGACCAAGGCGGACAAGCTGATTTCTCGCGGTGGTGACATCGATCCCTCTGATGAAAGAAGTCAAAAGGGTCTGAACCACACGGGCAAGCTGACTGAGCGCACCCTGCGGACTTTCATCACTGAGTGCTTGATGAAGTACAAGAAGGCTCAGGTTGAAGCCGGCCATGCTGTTGGTGCCGTCGGTGCGCAGTCTATCGGTGAGCCCGGTACGCAGATGACGTTGAAGACTTTCCACTTTGCTGGTGTTGCCGGTATGAGTATCACTCAGGGTGTCCCCCGTATTAAGGAAATCATCAACGCCTCCAAAGAGATCAGTACGCCTGTCGTTGCTTGCGAGCTAGTCACCAAGGACAACATCATTGCCGCCCGTATTGTCAAGGGTCGTATTGAGCAGACGTATCTTCGCGACATTATCCACTACGTTCGCGAGACATGGACTGGCAAGGAAGCCTACATCACCGTCAAGATCAACTGGAAGACTATCCAGGATCTGGCGCTGGAACTGAAGATCGAGAACATTCTGGCTGCGATCAAGAGCCACAAGCGATTCAAGGCGGACGATCTCAAGTTCCGATGCTCGCGCTCACACATCCACGTCTACATGGATGTTGAGCCATCTAGCAAAGCATCTCTATCCAAGACCGAGATTGCGCACACGAGTGCGGATCCTTTCCTGCGGTTGAAGCATCTGAAGCGGATGCTCCCTGATATCCAGGTGCTTGGTCACCCCCAGGCCTACCGTGCGATTATCCGAACGGATGAGACGTCGACCACCAACACCCTTCTGGTGGAAGGCTACGGGTTGAGGGCGTGTATGACCACGATGGGCGTAGACGGTCTTCGCACGACCACTAACAACATCATGGAGACGCGCGAAGTGCTCGGTATTGAAGCGGCCCGGTCGACGATCGTCCAGGAAATCAGCGAGGTCATGAAGGACATGGACATTGATCCCCGACACATGCAGCTTCTGGCCGACGTCATGACCTACAAGGGTGAAGTTCTGGGTATTACGCGATTCGGTCTCGCCAAGATGCGTGACTCGGTCCTGCAGCTGGCGTCCTTCGAAAAGACCGCCGACCATCTGTTCGATGCCGGTGGTGCCGGCCGGACGGATCTGATCGAGGGTGTGTCCGAGTGTATCATCATGGGCAAGACGGTGTCGCTGGGTACCGGTGCGATGGAAGTTGTACGCAAGATGAACTTCTTCGAGGGCCAGATTGGGCCGAGGAAGACGACGTTCGAAGACGCGTGGACGGATGTCTACGAGGCACCTCAGGAGCGGGCGCGAGCGAAGCGCAAGGCGCGGGCTTGAGGCCGGGAGGGGCTTGTATAAAAGGGATTTGATTCTGGACACGGAAAAGTCGGTCGCATACCAGGCGTTTAGTAGTGTACTGTACAGTCATGATTTAGCGATTACCGCGAGGTAGGCGGCTGTCTTGTATTTTACGAGCAGACGAAAGACGATTCAATGAGTCTGAATAAGATATCATGGATGCTTGCTTGATGTGGGGCGTATGAGTGTAGTGAGTGAAGCAGTAGCAATCCTGAGAGTCAGCAGCATAACAGCATAACTTGATAGTCTACACAAGTAGTCAAGGTATCGTCTACTCCGTAGTTGACAGCCAAATGCGGACAGCGCTTAATAACCGCGGCGGGAGGGAAGGCCCCGCCAGAACTTTTCGCATTGCCGTTCGTTCCTCTTCTGCCACTGTCTATACAACCTCAACCTTCCTTAACCTTTCTTCTTAACCACCAACTCGTCTCAATTGACCAACCCACCTGCCTGTGCACGTTATATCACCCTCTTCACCATCCGACGAACCCCACCGAATCCGACTTCCTTCCCACCAAGAACAACCAAGATGATCGAAGAATACCAACCCCCACCTCTCCCCCCGCCCTTCCACCACCACCACCACCAACACCGCACACAATCACCAGCTATTACTACCACCACCACCACAACTACTACTACTACAACAACGCCACCCCCACCGATCCTCCTCACGCAGGGTGCCGAAGCCCACCTCTACAAGACCCACTACCTGAACGCGACCACCCACCCGGCGGCGCTGAAGATCCGGCCCTCGAAGCCCTACCGCCACCCGGTCCTGGACCGACGCCTGACGCGCCAGCGCATCCTCCAGGAAGCCCGGTGTCTGGCCAAGCTCGTACGCGAGGGGGTGGCGGTGCCGGCGCTGTACGCGGTGGACTGGGAGGGGCAGACGGTGGTGGTGGACACGGCCACGGGCGAGGAGCGGTACGGCGGGGCGTGGCTGCTGATGGAGTGGGTGGAGGGCGATGTGGTGCGGGTGGTGGTGCAGGCGTGGGAGCGGGCGATGCTGGCGCGGTTTGCGGCGGACGATCGCAGCCCTTTGTCTCGGCGGAGACAGGCCGATGGGGGGTCTGGGTCTGGGCCTGGGTCTGAGGTGCAAATGGAGGTGGATGGCCATAGCGACCATGGCGACCACGGGGACAACGGACATGTGGAGTGCAAGCGCGAGGAGGAGCGGATGAAGGACCTGCTGCGGCGGATTGGGGCCGCCGTTGGCCGGTTGCATGCGGCCGGGGTGATCCATGGGGATTTGACGACGAGTAATCTCATTCTGAGGCCTGCGTTCTCCAAGAAGGAGGGCGAGGGCGAGGGCGAGGTGGATCTGGAGGGCGAGGTCGTGCTCATCGATTTCGGCCTCGCGAGTCAGAGTGTCCAGGATGAGGATCGCGCGGTGGATTTGTATGTGCTTGAACGCGCGTTTGGGAGTACCCATCCCCGCACGGAGGCGTTTTTCGCCGAGGTGTTGGACGGGTATCGCGCTAGTTATCGCGGGGCGGCGTCGGTGTTGAAGCGTTTAGAGGAGGTGCGTTTGCGCGGGAGGAAGAAGAGTATGTTGGGCTGAGGCTTGAAAAGGGGGCGGGGGGGAGACTGGTTTGATGGGGATAGATTAATGGATAGAACTATGCTTCATTTATCATCACTAAATTTCAAGGAAGGACACAAAAAAAAAAGAAAGAAAGAAACGCCGCGCTGCCCCATGCAAATCGTGGAATGCTTGCAGATCACAATATCACACACATCATGGCTTGACGCAGCTGCCCACGTCCGCCAGTGCAAAGTAGCCCTTGTTCTCCACCACCCCGCGATCCTTCACCACCGCCGTGTACTTGACCACCCACTGCGGCGCCACGTCGCCCTGGATGCCATCGTCCGCGTCCGGCGCCGAGGCGAGGATGCCCGCGCCCTTGGCGCCGGGCCCCAGCAGCTCCCGGGTCGTGCCAACGGGCAGGATATCCATGCAGTCGTTGTGCGTCAGCAGCTGGATCCGCTCCTGCTTGGCGTACAGGATCAACGACTTGGGCACGACGCAGCAGTCCTTGAGGTTGATCTGATCCACCGACGGCTTGACCTTGGTATGCGGCAGGAAGCGCGCCAGCCGCTCGCTGCCAAACTCCGCCACGCCCAGCTGCTTGATCATTCCCTGCGCCTGCAGCCCCTCCAGCGTCCGCCACGTCTGGACGATACTGTCGAAATCATCCTCCTCGCTGCCGGCATCCGACGACCCGGCGGCCCCGTCCGCGTCCGCATCCTCGTCGTCCTCCTCCACCTCGCTATCATCATCCGCGTCGAACAAGATCCCCGGAAACGAGACAATAAGCAGATCGATCGAGTCGACGTGCAGCTCCCGGAGCACGAGGTCGATCGCCTCCCGCGTGTGCGCGCACCGCCGCGACGCCGGGATCCCCGGCAGGTAGAAGAGTTTGACGGTGATGTCGTACGCCGACCGCTCCTCCGACAGCCCGTACCCGAACTCCGTGGATGGGATGTATAGGGTGTCGTCGTGTTGTTTCGTCCACGATGCGTAGCGCGGTGCTCCCTGCTCTGTTTTCGCTGTCGTTGTCGCCGTCGCCGTCGCCGTCGTCGGGGCCCCGTCGCTGCGCTGTTGCTGCGCGGCTTGGAAGTTGGCACGCAGGGAGTTGATCAGCTCAACATTGGACTTTTCGGTCAGTTGACGGATGATGGGATGGCCGCCTAGCATCAGATTTCTGGGAGTGTGTTAGTTTGATTGGCTTGGTGGACTGGGATACTGGGATTTTTTTTTTTTTCGTTGTCTTTGTTCCCCAGGGCGATCGCCGGGATCACGGCCGGGATGGAGGTGGAATTGGGAGGAGGGAGTGCCGGGATTTCCACTGGGGTCGCCACTTACGAGGTGGAGAGGATTAGTTTCATGGTGATGATTGATCTCTGAGCACCCTGCAATATGTGCAGGGCAGGCGATTCGGATGCAAGGGGGGTGGGAGTCAGAGGGAAATGAGGACTTGGAAGGCTTGGAGAAATGTGAAGAGGGTAGAGGAAGATAACGGACGAATGTGGATGAATTGCTAAGCAGCCAAACCCCGCGCCGCGGGGTCAAATTCTGGACGGCGTCCCTCGTTCCGATCGGCGATTTCGACTCGGCCCGCCCGCTCATTTACATATACATTTGCATATCCTCATTCACTCTCTTGTTTGCCCAGTACATCGTTGACGGTAATCACCTCAGTTTTGTCTCTCATTGTCTATAGGCCATTCTTCTGCCAGGCATACAGCTGTCTAATCATAATCCACCGTCGGATCCCAGTCCGTGGGCGAGTAGACCCCCGTCTGCAATGCCTTCATATCCTCCTCCGACAGCTCGAAATCGAACACCTCCGCATTCTCCTTGATCCGACTGGGTGTCACCGATTTGGGAAGGGGGACAAAGCCCTATAGATGTCATGTTAGAACCAACTCGAGCGGGATGCGTGGCAAAGATAGAAGAGACTCGTTCCACGACTTACCCTTTGCAAACCCCACCGGATCATGATCTGCGCCGGCGACTTGCCATGCTTCTGGCCCAATGCCTTGAGTACTCGCTCGCTCATCCTCGTCCCGTGCGCCAGAGGCGAATAGGCTTGAACGACGATGTTGCGCTTCTGGAGCCACGCGGCGATCTCGGGGCGGTCACACCAGGGATGCAACTCGTACTGGCCGACGTCGATCTGCCCGCCGCCACCATTCTTGATGTACTCCTCCAGCTCGTCCAGATGGTGGACCCCGTAGTTGGACACCCCGATGGATTTCGTCTTGCCCGCTTGTTGGGCTTCCACCAGCGCTCGCCAGGAGCCTAGACGGTCTTCTTTGCCGCCGTAAGGGGCATGAATAAGGATGCTTGTCAGCGTTGTTAGTTTTTCTTTTCTTTTCTTTTTTTTTCCGCTGCAGTGTCCCGCAATACCAGCGAGACTTGATGGAAGGAGATGGTGGTATAGGGACAACTCACAGGTCAAAGTACTCCTGCTCCGCTTCGCGCAGACTGGAGTCGATAGCCTTCTTGGTGCGAGTGTAGCCCATCTTCTCCGGGGGAATCTTGGTCGTGAAGAAGATCTCCGACCGGTCGAGGCCGGAATTTGCGATGGCGCGGCCGCAGGCTTTCTCGTTGCGGTACATGATTGCCGAGTCCACCTGTAAGGATGCGCGTTAGATTGAGCTCTTGGGGCGAGAAGGGTGGAGAAAAGAGGCATGCATACATGACGGTAGCCGATTCCGAGAGCTTCAAGGGTGGCCTTTTCCGTTTGGGATTGGGGGCTTTGGCAGAGTAAGCCACTGCAGCATTTGCATGCAAGCGAAGCAGGAATTGACTTACATCATGTAGACCTGTCTGCATTTAGTAATGTTGTGGAGGTGCGTGAGGGGGCGGGCGAGGACTTACTCCATATCCTAGGACGGGAATCTCGTGGCCGGAGTTCAGGCGGTAGGTTGAGCGTAGACCTTTGAGGGCTGCCATTGTCGACGAAGGTGGCAGTGGATCTGAGCGGTTAGTGAGTGGGAAAAGGCAATGCGAGGAGGGGAAGTCACTCACTTATAAACGTGCACACTGAGGGAGAAGAGGGGAGCGGAGGCGTGATGATCTCATACTGCTGCTGTGGGTCGGCTGATTCACTCCTCCGATGGTTCTTTCTTCTCATGATCATTGCTTCTGTGTATGCATTTACGTTACCAGTAGAACCACTTCTAGAATAAGTCAATCGGTTCTCTTATAAATGGCTCAATTGCGATGCACTGCTTTTGGCCAGTATATCATGAACGCTCTCTCGACGGAAACCTACCCCGCCTCCCATTGATGCTGCCGTCGATGCTGCATTAGCACCAACAGAGCACGATGGCTAGAACTATGAACTAAATTTGAGTTCTGGTTTTATTTACGGGCTAGGGACACCAGTGAGTCTCATAATCTTGCTATTTTGCCGCATCCAAACAGTTGCAGACACAGATTGCTAACTCTTAATGCGCGCCCGTTTGTGCGTGCTATACCCAGCGCAGAACGCTGGAGATGCATGTTAGTCGCAACTTTGCACCTGTAATAGCCCTTCTTTACCCCGCATCTTATCTACTGGTCATTGAGGCAAATACTAGGAAACAGCACAGCATTTGAATTGCCAGTCTCTGCACAACGATTGTTCTAGTCTGCTGTCGCTGAGTTCTCACTTGGACAGGTTCCTGTTCAACATTTCTCTGCGTAATCGAAGGTTGAACATCGCAGATGAAGAAGAGAAGACGCTGCACTGACTTCGATCTACTCTGACTAACATACAATCCGGGAGGCAGATCCAGGTCTCCATGCAAAGGTATAGGAAATGGCCCGCTTTGCCTCTGATAGCCCGCCTGAAGATGTTTATGGACAAATTCCCCAGAAGGCTACCCGGAGTGCCTCGGAGCTACAGTACTTGGGTGTATGATGCTTACTTCTTCCATAACGGACAAGTCGCGCAGCCGATTACATAGCCGTCTCTCTTGAAAGCGGTGTCGGAAGCTTTCCCTCTATGCAGAATCAGTTACACAAACGGATCCAAAAAAGACTTCTGACACCTCAAGAGTTGAAATCCGTCATGGATTATCAAGTGATTGAACTACTCTTGTTTCTGCTTTAGGACAACCGGGACCTTTTGACGCAGAGAGCGAGGACCCATCTACTCTCCAAGTAGAGGCGTTCGCAGATATCACTTTAGATTTCAGCTGCGCAAGCTATCTTACCAAAGAACATCGGAGAGCCATTTATCCCCCACCGGTAATTTTCTCGTCTCGTATGATCCATGACGCTCGTCGACAGCCGGGAGCGGATCGCCGTAGAGGCTGTCACTCGCTGGCGGGCTCCTCTTGATCGCAATCTCCATATTCCCAGAAATGGTCAATATCCATCCCCGGCGCCAGAGGTTTTACCGGATCATCATAGTAGCCGAAGATGGCCCCAATAGGGTCGTCTTGACAATTCCTCCGATGGGATTCTGCAGCCGTTGGCATCCGAGCCGGCAAAGTAGGGGTATCGTCAGCGTTTGTCTCATCGGGCTTTGCACGCTTGTTGGACGGAGTCGGAGAGGCTGTCCCAGCACGCTTGCTCCCTTGTGGGGTTGGCGTTTTCAAAACTTGTCTTCTGAGGCCAGGCTGCTCTTCACCAGCCTGCTTTCTCTTCCATCTCTGTTGAGCAGCCTTGGAGAGTCGCTTTCGCCAACGTTTCCCGGCATAGGATGTAAGGGATTCGAGGCAGGACTCACGGTCATTGCTGTATGCCTGGGTGACGGATTCCGGCAGCCGCTCGATGTTGGCCTGTACGCAGAAGCGGAAGTAGTCGTCACCAGGAATAGAGTCCATTGCTGCCTTCAAGCCCAGTGTCTTCTCTAGTGCTTTGTCCGTTCGGGCTCTCACCTTCTTCCAGCCGTCCTCATCTCCGCCGGGGATGTTCCTGCGAACGTCCGCAAGCGTAATCGACTCAGTCTGCTTTTCTGGCTCCACAACTTCCAGGGTTGGTTGGGCGGCGTCTTCAAACCAGAGAAGGGAATGTAAAGTAGAGGCCGTGGTCGGATGAGGAACTGTACTGAAGGACTAGTTTATCAGAATTCAAAGAGAAAGGACATCAACGAGGAGGCTGGGAGAGGGATGTCCTGGATCAAAAGGTCCGGCGGTTGACAATCGGAGGAAGGAAAGGCAGGCAGCCTCTCGACGGGTCTCACCCGGACTTTCTGACAGAGTTCGAGTGAATAAGGAACAAGCTGATATCAAAGAGGCAACGAACCAGACATCCTTTCCCACCTCTGCCTTCCAGGTGGTGATTGCTACGCAAGATATCAGCCATGTAGGTGAGGTCACCAGTACTGTACATACGACCACAGGGTGTGAAAAGCAGGGCTTTCCGTCCGCTCAGCTGTACTTAAGCCATAATATTGACCGCGCTAGGATGGGGAAGTGTGACTTTGGCAATTGTCCTACAAGGAATCATTCGTCAAAGATTGGAACTTTGGAGTACACTTTGCCTGCCACATTCAAAAAGAGCCCAACGATACATCAAAAGTACTTTGTCTTTGTCTATACTCCGGTACGTGACCCGACTAGACTCCTCCCAGTCAGCTCTACCTACTCTATCAGAAAGCTACAGACAGTACAGTCTACGTAATCACTCCAAGCCTTCTCCCATAGGTCTCAGTTCAGCTTATCCGGTCAAGCTGCAAAGAAACGAATTATGAGACATCGAGACTTTTGAAATATGGGAGGGACCTTTGCATCACTACAGTCAAGAAAAAAGCAACCATTGGCCAACAAGGTCCTACACTAGATCTGTCGACATCCAACCTTGAATGAATCAACCCTCCAAACGCTGGTAGTGCAGCATATTTGGGGGAGTCTGAAAACCTATTGAAAATACGTTAAGGCCTAGGCTCCGAGTCCGGGGTTGGAGGTCCGCTCTGGAAATTTCCACTGCCCGTCGCCCCACCTCCACAAAATGGTAGTCGGCTTACTTCAAAAGTTCAAGCTCTCTTTCTTGAACCCCAAACAAATGACACAGACGCGTATATACTACCTTATTTACTCACTACTGTATCTATCACTCGCTTCTGCTTTCGGTGAAAGCCTCCAAGGCTTCCGACTCGCGGGTATGTGAGGATGGCAGGCCACTCCACGTGATTCGCTCTTGGTATTCGATCCGTTTCGCTCGCGTTTTCCGCCTCTTCTCCGAGCCTCGTGATTCTTGCACTTCAGGCGCCCTGGCACCAGTCAAAGCTTCGCTCATACTATGTGGAGGCAGCGCTCGTCTCTATGTCGTGCTCGATCGATTAACTCTGGACCTTTGCATGCAAAGTTCCCATCTCACAGGGTTCTAGCTGCTATCAGTCGCACTCCCAATGCGGCGTTGGTGCACCCGAGCCGAGCGCCTTACCGAACAATATCGATGAGAGAGTCCGCAGGGAAACCAGAAGATCTCTTTCGCTATACGTCAGGTCGATGGCTCGTTGACGAAAAGGCCCAACAGCAGCTGCGTTATGTAACATTCGACCTCGAAAGTCTTTGTCGCCGAGCTGCAGCATATTTCAGTGATGCAACGAGGTGTGTTCGCGTAGTCAAGCTGGAGGGAAACTTCAACAAAGCGTTACTTCTCACTATGGATGATGGTAACGAGGTCATCGCAAAAATCCCGTGTCACAATGCTGGCCCACCATCAATAACCACGGCTTCAGAAGTTGCCACTCTGAAGTTTCGTATGTTCGGCGTGCTTTCCATTATTCGCGTCGGCGTGTGCTTACACTTTTCCTTTTCTAGTGCGGTCAAGGACGTCTATTCCGGTCCCAGAAATTATCGCCTGGAGCTCTGACCCTGCTAATTCGGTTGGTGCCGAATTCATTATCATGGAAAGGACAAGGGGTGTTGCCTTGTCAGAGACATGGGAGGTAATGGACACCTTGGAGCGCTACAAAATTATCGATCAGGTTGTACAAGTTGAGCAGGAGCTTGCCGATATCTCATTTCCAGCATACGGAAGTCTTTTTCTCCGTGACTCGTTGCCTGCAACATGTCGACGGTATCCACTCCCTCCAGAGCTTGACCCTAAAGAGCTATTTTGCATTGGACCGTCTTGTAAACGAACATGGTGGCACGGCAATTTCGCTGACCAATCTCAATCAGTCTCAAAAGATATAGGCCCTTGTAGGTATTCCTGCATCTGTGCTAGGCCACTGACATGTAACGAGCGATACTGATATCTCGTAGGGACGCACTTTCCAGAATATGCGTCGTCGATTGTCCAGCGCGAGCTTGCTCATATTGCAAGTTCGGAGACCGAGGTGCAACGTCAACTACATCATTTCGACGAATCACAGTCGGTCGATGAATATCGAAGCCTTCTGGAAAAAATGGACATGGTACTACCGATCTTGTCTCAAGACCCACGCGTGACAAGTGCTTCAGACCCTGTTCTATGGCACACAGACTTACATCTGGGGAACATTTTTGTTTCTCCTAATGAGCCCAGTGTCATTGAAGGGATTATCGATTGGCAATCGTCTCAAATCTGTCCTTTGCTCATACAAGCTCGATTCCCCGAGTTTCTCAGGCCACCGAAGGACTACACTTTCGGTCCCGTCGTACCCGGCTTACCGGATGGCTTCGACGACCTTAGTCCCGAGCAAAAGGAACAGGCTATCAACAACAAGAAGTTGGCTTCGTTGTCGAAATACTACGAGATGTCCAGCCTTGCACATAACCAGCGTGTCTACAATGCTATGAAACTCGACTCCAGGTTATGGCAGCCCTTCACCTACTGCCAGCTATTCTCCCATGGTAGTCTGGTGCCCCTGCGCCATTGTTTGATCCGTTTATCCCAGGACTGGTCCTTACTGGAGCTCCCAGGCAGCTGCCCCTTCCAGATATCAGGAACTGAACGTCGAAGGCAAGATGAACAAAAATTGCAATATGAGGATAGGCTCTATCTGTGTGAAATCGTGAAGAACCAGCTTCTCACCGATGATGCCGGCTGGGTTCCGCATGACCGCTGGGAAGCGACAGCAAAGGCAAACAGGGAGCTGTACGATTTGTACATTGAAACAATGAGCGAAGATGTCATGCCTGAGGCAGCTGCGAAGAACTGGCCATTTCCACCACCGGATTCTCCCACCTATTAGACTACAGGGGTGATAATTTCGCACGTAGGAAGGAATGACATGGGAGCACGCAAGTTCGCGCCTGCTGTCGACGGCAATGGACGTATTCTGGCTTGCATGTAATATCGTGAAGCTGCAACTCGATTGCTCTGCCGCTGTGGTCTCGGTGTCTCAGCGCCATTACGGATTACCCTAAATTCTGCTATCTCCATCGGGTTCATCTCCTCAACCAGGTCTTAAATTTCCCCTGCAGATCGGAATAGGTACTAGCTGAAGTCCCCGCATACTGCGTCTATAGCTGCATAAATGCAAAACAGACAGTATACTGTACTGTGCATACTGGTTAGGTATACACCAGATGGTCCACGTTAAACTCACATGCATAATGCAAGTCAAACTTGACATGTACATAGTACATGCATACATCAAGCTACTCATGCACCTCATCCACATATACTAAAAGACTAAGACGGCCCGGGGGAGAACCCCCGCACCCCCCTTCCTTTCAACTTCCTGGCCCAACTCAACCTAAATACTACGAGCTACGAGTAGAACAATTCCAACTCCAGCCAACGCAACCTCCACGGAAAACAACCACAGAAAAAAAAAACCATAAATTACTATAAAACTACAGAGATATCATAACTCATAACCCCTCCCCCGAAAAACACCAGAGCCCTCAAGCGCGGCGCTCAATATCCGCCTCGGCGCCGCGCTGCCGCACCTTGCCGGAGTCGTGGATCTCCTTGGCGCGCTGCTCCTGCGCCTCGTCGCCGGTGACCGCGGCCGCGACCTTGCCGACGCCGCCCTCGACGCGGCCCTTGACGCCCTCGCCCCAGTCCTTCAGCTGGCCCTCCGCCTCCTGCTGCTTGCCCGCGGCGTTCTGCTCCTGCCCGGCGCGGCGCAGCGACTCGTTGCCCACCAGGTTGCCCAGCGACTCCTTGGCCGCGCCCACCGTCTGGTCCCAGCTGCCCTCCGTGCGCTTGGGGTGGTCCGTCGCCGTCGCCCCCGTCGCCGGGTCCGCCGTCACCGGGCCCAGCTTCGCCGTCGTGTGGCTCGCTTCGTTCTCGGCCTTGCCCTGCTGGTGGGTGGCTTCGCCTTGGTTCTGTGGCGAACTTAGTATTTTCATCTCAAGAAAAAGAGTGGGGGAAGGGGGGATGGGGGGATGGGGCAGGGGAATGTACCTGAGTAGAGGCGTCGCCGGTCAGGGAGCCGATGGCGCGCTGGGCGGCGCCCGTGGCCTGGTCGAGGTACGACTTGAGAGTGGAGGAGTTTTCGTTGGACATTTTGGTTGGTTGGATATTGGGTTCGTGGGATGAGGTAGAAGTAGGGGTTTTGCTTGGATTCTGGAAGATGTAGTAGTGGTGGTTGCTTGTGGTTTGTTTGTGTTGGTGTTGTTGTTGATGAAACGAAGGTGACGGTGATGTTTTTATAAGGCTTCATCTGGGGTAAAACCCACCCCCCAACAATGACGTCACCTCACCAAGCCACCCCTTTCACCCCCTCCTCCATCGACGTCATTCTCAGGAACCACTGAACCACTGACATCGGAAATGTACCTCCATGACGTGTGACAATCAGGAATTACATGGTCATAGTTGAACGAAAAGGCTTGTTTGTTGCTCAATCTGGGTCGATCTGTCTATACAGGTGTACATACTGAGTAGAATGCCAATTTGTGGTGCCCCCACACCACCTTCACTCTCATGAGATACAGTAATGAAAATCAATCGCTCAATGCTTGCTAAGACGGTAGAAAAGAAATGGAAAAGATGACAACCCCTACCAATGACAAATCCCTCCCTCACTATCATCCGCCGCCCACGTCCCCGACAAGCCCACCACCTGGAGGTTCCCATCGTGGTTCTCCCCCACCTTGCTCAGCGCCGCGAAACTGGATTCCGACGGCCCGTTGCTCAGCAGGCGCCGCGCCCACGCGTCAATGGCTGGCTCGCCCGTCTCGTCCCGCGCCTGTTTCAGGAACGGAATCAACGCGGTGCCCCCCGTGCCCCGCAGCTTCTTCGGGTCCGCCTTGTCCCCGTAGCGGGCGGTTGCCAGGTTCGTCGGCTGCGCCATCTGCTGCTGGGGCGGTCGCTTGGGGCTGGTGGCGCGCCGGCCCGGCCGGGCGTCGCGCGACTGGATGATGATGTACCGCGACACGATCTGGATGTGCTTGTCGCGCATCACGCGCAGCATCGACAGGCACGCATCGTACGCAATGCACAGCGCCTTATCCGAGCGGCGCGCCTCCACATACTCCCGGAGGTTGGCGACCGCGCTCACATGCTCCAGAAACCGGCGGTGGGCCGCGGGCATATACGAGCGCATCTCCTGGATAAACCCGTGGCGGGGCGCCCCGATCACCCCCTCCTTCTGCTCGTCACCGGCGGTACCACCAGGACGAGTGGTCTCGCCCGTGGGACGGTGCTCGATCCCCAGGGCGATGTCAAAGAACTGGATCAGCGAGCTCTGCGCATTGCTGCCCCCACCATACTGCCGGTATTCTGCTTCACCACGGCCAGTGTCGTACAGCAGCCCGTGGGGGAGCCCGGCGTCCGCCATATTCTTGCTGCCCGCCAGGTATGGCCGGATGCGGTGATAAAACACGTACGGATCGCAGTGGTCATACATGCGCTCCAGCAGAGAGCCTACCTCGTCGATCACTTCGGCCAGTCCTTGCAGACACTCGGTCACGACGAGGCTGTTACCAGCCCGGGCGGCCGCGATGGCCTGTAGCACCAGCGGGATGGACGGTGCCCCACGAGCCTCGATCGCCACCGACACCAGGTAGAACCACTTCTCGTCGTAGGAGCCCGTGAAGGTGTTGATGCTGTCCAGGTTACGCAGGTCATCCACCGGTTCGTCGGGGAAGATCGGCTTGTAATTCCACAGGCACACGCCCGCATAGGTCGCGACTGGCGGCAGGCCCAGGTGATCACACACGTCGAACAGCGGCACCGTCAATTGGGGAGGGATTTTCTGAAGACCCACCACCATCGTTAGCTCAGAATGTATCACTTCGTAGGGGTCCCCGTGTCACCAACCTCGGCGGGCCTGCTTCCGCCCCAGACATAACCATGTAGCATGAACACCAGTACCACGTACGCCCTCCTCCACTCGCTGTCGTCCTGCAGGTATGAAACAGATAGCAGAGGCATATGATCCACCGCCTCTCGGATCCGTCGGCTGATCAGGAGTGCCTGGATGTTGGACACAATCCACTCCCACCGAGCGTAGTATGGGTCGGGAAGCACGTCGATGGGGGGCTCGGGTGGCAGGAACCCATGGTCTGGCGAGATGCCGTAGTCTGCCAGAGCCGGAATGGGGGGAAGCATGATGATAGTGCAGTAGTGCCAAGAAGAGCACCTGAAAAGGGATTAAGGTGAATGAGAAGGAGGACCACAGCAGCCAGACAAACGGTTTATTTTATTCGAAGCTGCTGCTGCTCACGTGCAATGTCTCGTCAGGCTCAAGGACCCGCAAAGCAGAGCTGGCAGTCGTGTATCTGGAACCTGATGTACGAAAGGAGAAGAAGCTCCGAAATGGCTGTGCGAGTGCCAGTGCAAATGTTCGCAGGGCGAACCTCGTGTGACAACCGAGTTGGTCGAGTCCAGGCCAGAATTGAATGAGTCAGGGATCAACCGCGGAGAGTCGGTCTGACTGGTGTCAGAATGTGTTGTATGAGAGCCAGGAAGTGGCAAGCAAAAGAAGAAGAGGCAAGAAAACAAATCTGCGTCTATTCTACCATGACAGGGGTGAAAAGCAGGGAAAGAAAACAAGCATGGAAGGCGGTTTGAGACTCGGAGTTTCTTAGAATATAAATCTCGGTTGCCACGGAAGGCCACGGAGGGTGTGAAGGGGGGAGGAGAAGAAGTTTACCAGGAACGAAGACAGGACACGCCTGGTCAAACCAAGTCAGCAAAACAGAGAAAGGCAATATGCCGGGAAGTTAAATCGCAGCAGACTGTGACCTCCATCCAGAGACCGAATAACCGGGGGGGGGGGGGGGGTTGAGGGGTGAATTAATCAGCGCGAAAATCCGGACAAAGACCGGCGATGAGCTGATTTCCAGCGGGAATTAAGCCGTGCGGACACGAGACAGGGGTAGTCATCATTTCATCCTGCTCGTTTTGAGTTGAGGTGAACATAGGTAAGGTCAACTAATCCGTGGATGGCGAGACAGACGGCCAGAGTCAAGTGGGCCGGACCAGGAGGGACGGCTTCGACTTATAGAGAGGGAGGGTTGCCTGTCGAGGATCGATGGAGGTGGTATTCATAGTCATGGTCGTGGTACAGAGCTGAAGCAGGGAGATGGGAAGGGTGGGAATTGGTTTGCGAGACTATATAGAGATGAGAGTCTTTTCATCAATAGACCGATTCACATTGTTGATACTGGCGGATGAGATATAGTTCCCATGGGGAGAGCTGGCGGATGAAGCATGGAGTAAGTATGAAGCACCAACGGTGGCGTTGGGTGTGAGCGAAAGGGGTGTCCACCGGGGGAGAACTAGTCTGAGTGCTAGAGAATGAACCGGAGGGCGGCAAAGAGGGGGACGAGTGCGAGATCGGGCGGTTAAGCGAGTCTTGGGGCGTGTTCGCTCCCACCCACGCCACCCCATTCCGGTCTGCGGTGAGGGACCTTACCTTATTGTAAGTTACCAAGTATGAATACCCCGACCTCGGGGCCACCTCGGGGCCAATCTCTCAGCATCACTGAGTACTTGCCTTAGTATTATCCATTCCTCCGGATTCAAGCATGCTTATCTCCTCGTGCTCTTGAACTGTCTGTCTCCTGCAGTCCATTCAAGCAGAAAATCTCCTGTCTTGCACTACATCACCACTCTTCCTGTTGGTAGTTGCTCTCCGCTGCAGCCTGCCCACGTGCCTCAACGCTGGAGCCGCATAACGACTCCCACTTTGCAATTCACTAGGATCATGACGATCAATAGACTAAACATGTCACTCGGCTGATTCTTATGCTGCCATCCCGAATGCCTTCCAAATTAACCGAGATTACCATGATACACTCCGCTTACACCAACTACACCTACAATTCGAACCAGCCAACACATCTCAAGCAGTCATTAAGATCCATTCTCTATACAATCTCACTCAGATCATCCCAGGCCTATAATGTTACACGCTATCCGAACGCCGTACCACCGCTGATATCGTGGATGAGAAAAAGCAAACAACCCAGTGAACATGTCTGCGCCTGCTGCCCGACCGACCACATTCCAGTCATTCTGAGACGCAGAAGTGAAAAGAAAGAAAGGTTTTAGTGCTGGCTCCACTCAATGGTGCTCAGATCAATGCCCTCCTGCACCATCTCCCACAACGGGCTCAGCTCACGAAGGAAGGTAACCCGGTCCTGGACGGCCTTGAGCACGTAGTCAATCTCGCTGTCCGTCGTGAAACGGCCAATTCCAAAGCGGATACTGCTGTGTGCACTCTCGTCGCTGCTACCAAGCGCCCGCAGGACGTAGCTGGGCTCCAACGAGGCAGAAGTGCAAGCACTACCGGACGACAGGGCAATGTCCTTCAAGGCCATCAAAAGGGACTCGCCCTCGATGTAGGCAAAGGAGATGTTAACACAGCCCGGGTAGTGACGGGTAGCATCTCCATTGAGAGTGGTGTGCTCCATGCCAAGAAGTGCGTCGCTCAGACGCTTCGAGAGACGGGAGATGTGCTTCGAGTCGTACTATACAGTCATGATGGTCAGCATACGTCTCTCACGCAAGGTTAGATCGACACCAATCAGTGGCAGGCAACTCGGCTCATCACCCCTGCTATGTACATCATAGAGCCGCGGGAACATGCAAACGCACGTAGCTACCCCCGCGATCACTCAGATGGTGATACAGTTAAAGCGTATAATCATAGCCAATGCGCCACAGAAAGACACTCAGGCAACGCGAGACACGGCAAAAGAAATAAAGAACGCGAACGTACCTCCATATCCTGTGCCGCAATGCGACTGGCCTCACCAAAGCCGACGATCAAATGAGGAGCAAGAGTACCACTGCGCAAGCCTCTCTCCTGACCACCACCGGTGATCAAAGGCTCGAGACGAACCCTAGGTCTGCGGCGGACGTAGCACGCTCCGATACCCTTGGGGCCGTAAATCTTGTGGCCGGAGATGGACATCAAGTCGATGTTGAGCTTGTTCACGTCCAGGGGGATCTTGCCGACCGCCTGAGCGGCATCGGTGTGGAAAAAGATCTTCTTAGAACGGCAAAGCTTGCCAATCTCCTCCAATGGCTGGATGACACCAATCTCATTGTTGACGGCCATGATACTGACAAGGGCAGTGTCCGGACGGATGGCGGCTTCAAGATCCTCCATGCGGATCAAACCGTTGTTCTGCACGGGCAGGTATGTCACGTCAAAGCCCTCATCCTGGAGGTGGCGACAGCTGTCCAAGACACATTTGTGCTCAGTCTGGGTGGTGATGATGTGCTTCTTCTTTCCGGAGCGACCGAAGAACCGAGCGACACCCTTGATGCTCATGTTGTTACTCTCGGTGGCACCGCTGGTGAAGATGATCTCCTTGGGATCGGCTCCGATAAGCTTGGCGACGTGTTCACGAGCTTGCTCGACAGCTTTCTCTGATTCCCAACCGTAGGCGTGGGTTCTCGAGTGAGGGTTGCCGTAGATGCCAGTCAGGTAGGGCAGCATCGCATCAAGCACGCGGGGATCGGTCGGGGTTGTCGCCTGCATGTCAAGATACACGGGTCGCGTTCCTTGATCCATGATCGTAGCCTGCTTCAAGATGCCCGCGGTCGGGCTCATCGCGGCATCTCCGGAGACGCTGGAGCTAGGTAGCTCCACGCGTCCGGGCTTGACGCCGGTCTGGTTGGCAAAAGCCTTCTGCTCCTGCTTGATAGCGGTATCGATCGTGACCTGGGCATTTCCCGCCTTGGTCTCGGTGACATAGGATCTCCGGGCCACAATGCCACCGGTGGCGAGCGCCCGTCTGGGCAGGAAGGAGTTCAGGGAGCCATGCTGGAAGCGACGCGCATAGGCTCGGGATGCCTGTCTCAAGGCAGCAGGGGTCATACTGGACATAATGCAGTTAATTCTGCGACTGTACCATGAAAGGTTGGATGGACAGTGAGATGAAACAGATGCAGAATGACAGCAGCAGAGGGGGGGGCGGCGGGTGAGTTCGCTGGGTGAGGAAAAAGTTTGGATCCGGTTATATCATTAGTTGCCGAGCCCGCTAGCCCCGATCGGATTTGTCAGATACTCCGGGCATTTCCCGTTTGAGTGGCGGTCTCGGTGTTTAGAGAGCCAGGCCAGGGGCATTGCGAGGTCGGAGAAAGGATGATTAGATACGGAGAAGTGTTCGTAGGGCTAGTGGAGAGGAGGGGCTGGAGGTGCATATCACTCCGATCACGTAGAATCCTCCAGTTCGGAGGCTGATCGGGGATGGTCCGATTGTTCAATATGGAGTTACGGGGCAACGAGAGGCAATATGAGTACTGTACATACTCTCCACAAATGCGAGCCTAAGGCATCAAGCACCAGGCATAACATTCTTTTGTCTTGATGGGATAAGAATGGCAAGGGGGGATGACGAACAATCAACAAAGCATCTTCGACCCCGGATTAAGCAGATGGGTTCCGTGCTGGCGGTTCCCCAGTTTCAAGGGGTACTGTACCTCATACCTCATCCATAATTCAGGCTCAGGCCCAAAAGGTCACGCACCTGTCGCAGACAGAAGCGGGCAGAAGATGAGAGATATTCTGGTGCCTAATGACATCCATGGGGGGCATAGGCTGAGGAGGGAGTGAGTGACCGAGACCCGGATTTGCGTTCGGCCCTACGCTTCGATCTCTTTGCCACAACCAGCTGCGATCGACTTACCCCAGGGTCTGCGCTACAGTACATGGATTGTTGCCTTGAAGATGAGCATGAGCGAGAATTGAATATAAGGTTTGGCTCACCTGGGATTGCAGTCAAACTGCTGGATATGATCACACTACTCCGTAGACCGTACTCACTCAAGTCTCCCTTGAACCTCCATTCTTTCCTTGAGTTTCCGAACGCGCTGTCCTCAGCCACAGTTATGTCATAGCTCAGCCACGGTGCCCAGCCCGAGAGAAGCGCAGTCTAACCGTCACCGGCTCTCGAATTACCTTAAGTTACTTAGTCTAACTAGTGACGGTGCTGAACAAAAGGAACTCCTCCCCCCACTTCTTCCCTTTTCCACCACTCTGCTCTCCTGAAGACTCTCCGACCGTGTTAATTCCCTTGTTTACCATCTCAGTCCAGTACTGAACGACCTCCACCCCTCCATTCTATCCAAACCGGCTCCTTCCGCGGGGTTGCGCTACCTGCGGCAAATCAGAGATGAGTTTGAAAGGCTTTCAGAAGAGCATTGTTCGCGCACCGCAACAGTTCAAGGCCCGGTTCAACATTGGTGAAAACACCAAGGACCCGGTCTATCAGGATGCGGAGCGCAGATTTCAGGAACTCGAGAAGGAAACAAAAAAGCTCCACGATGAGTCGAAGAAGTATTTCGACGCCATCAATGGTATGACCGCATTTCTCAATTTTCGGCTCCATCCCACTCCCGTTCCCTTTCCCCCTCTCCAGGCTCCCTACCCCTCACCGTCTGTTGCTGACCGACTTGGCAGGCATGCTGAACCATCAAATCGGCTTTTCCAAGGCGATGACGGAATTATACAAACCTATCTCCGGCCGTGCATCAGACCCCAGTACCTACACTATTGAGGGCAATCCGGAAGGAATTAGGGCATGTGAGGAATACGAGGCAATCGTGCGCGATCTGCAGGAGTCCCTCGTGCCCGAGCTGGAGATGATTGAGACCCGCGTCATCAGTCCTGCGGAACAATTATTGGAAGTGATCAAGGTCATTCGCAAGGTGGCTGTGAAACGGGACCACAAGAAATTGGACTACGATCGCCACAACAACTCGCTCAAGAAACTACAGGACAAGAAGGACAAGTCGCTCAAGGATGAGAAAGCTCTCTACAAGGCCGAAAACGACGTGGAGCAGGCCACGCAGGAATACAACTACTACAACGACCTGCTCAAGGAGGAGCTACCCAAACTCTTTGCGCTCGAAGCCGAGTTCATCCGCCCGCTCTTCCAATCCTTCTACTACATGCAACTGAACGTCTTCTACACCCTCCACGAACGAATGCAGAGTATCAACATCGGCTACTTCAACCTGCAGCTGGACATCGAGGAGGCATTCGAGGCGAAGCGCGGTGACGTCAAGGAGCAGGCGGAGGCGCTCACGATTGTGCACTTCAAGGCCACGGGAGGACGCCGGCCAGGGTCAAAGTTTGGACCCAAGGACAAGCTGTCCCAGGAGAACAAGGGTGGCTATCCGTCACGACACAAGGACCCCGATGTGGTCGAGAACCCACCACCCCCATACACTGCGGGCGCGGCCGGCAGCAGTTACACGGCTGCGGCCAAGAGCAAGCCCGCCCCGCCGCCCCCCAAGCCCAAGCCCGCCCAGTTTAGCGCGCCCGTCGAGACTGTCACCGCACTCTACGATTACGAGGCGCAGGCGCACGGGGACCTCAGCTTTTCTGCAGGCGAGGTCATCGAGATTATCCACCGAACCGACAACCAGAACGAATGGTGGACCGGACGTGTCAGTGGCAGGGAGGGACAATTTCCAGGTAAGATACAATCCGCCGGCCAAACTCAAATCCGCTTCAAAGCAAGCAATCACTAACAGTCTTTTCAGCAAACTACGTCCAACTCAACTAGCATAACCATATAATATTTTCTGCGAACCATCACATTTGCCCAATGCCTTTTACTTTGGACTATCTGGAGTTTGAGGGAGCCACCATTGTCGTATCACCTTGAGCTGAAATCGGACATCGTCGGTTGTTTGCCTTTGATGCCTTCCACTTCTTTTCTTCTTATTTTCCTCGTTTTCTTTTATCTTGCTTATCTTTGCTATAGAGCATTTTGCATGATAACGACCGTTCGCTGTATATACTTTTGAATCTCACGATCTGAGGAGGATCAACCTTGCTATCAGTTTCTACGAATTGGCCAATTCTGAGCTTTCAGGGAGGTGGCACTCGCTCGTGTTGATAGATCCATGTTATAAATAGTTGGTTAGAGCCGTGTAGTCAGCGGGCCTGCGGACTAGTGCGCCGCAACCAACATTCCGCAACATCTTGATGAGTCGGACTCTGGTGTTTAAGGTGAACGGTCAACGACGCCTTCCAGCCCCGGCATGGTTCCCCAGGGCCCCTGACCGGGATACATACGCTTACGCTTGTAAGGGTTCCCACGAATACCCCCTGACCCGTGTCTGTGTCCGCAACCCCGTTATCTCCTCTTTTCTCCGCGACCAATCGACATTCGGGTTCAGTGCGGGATTTATCGTCTCAAGACGACGGGGATCCAATCCGGCCTTTTCGTGAAGATGCAGACGTATGACCCGCCATATCCAACGTGCTTTACCTGCGGCATTTAAGGGGACCCGGGGAACGCCCGGGGTGTTTTTTCTGACGAGGTGAGGGACTGATTTCAGGGAATGGGGGGCCAGTGGGCTGGATTAGGAGGTATGGTGGGTTTAACTTGACCCAGGAGCGTATAACTTTTCGAGGACGGCACAATGCGTTCTGCTGTGGGGATGCTCTGGGGTGTTGCTTGGCTCCGGGTATGTGGACATTGGGCCTGGATCATACTCGGTGGACATCGTCACCACCGGGTTTAGGTCTGGGTGCTCTCATGACGGACTCTCGGGGGTCTTGTGGACGGACTACTTCTGGAGGAAACGGTCTGGTAGCGACTGTACGTGTAACATCACATCTCTGTGCCTGGATTTTGGTGACTGCTGCACTGCAGAAATGGTAGAGTGCATGATGCATGGCATAGCTGCCGACCGGACGATGAGGGGGGATGTCGTCCATGCATGCTCAGCTACCCTGCCGGGCGTTATCTGCATGGAATACAGCTCGAGCTGTACTGAACGTTCATTGTGTAGTTGAAGTCCCTCCCTCCTGAGGGAGCCTCTACTTATCGCCGGCCACCGGCCACCGGCCGCCACGGAACAAACAAAAACCAAAAGGTAATGACAAGAGTGGGATTCGAACCCACGCCATCAAACGATGATCAGGAAGCTATGTACAAGCTGTATGCTAAGGTGACCTTAACCTGACGCCTTGGACCAACTCGGCCATCTTGCCTGTTTGATGGGAAGGGCTTGGAAAGATAGCTACATGTTCCAGCAAAAACGAAGCAGCTGATGACAGTATGATTAACGGAGCAGGAACGAGGATAACCCTGTGGGTATCGAAGTCCTTTTGATAAGTATGAAGAAGAAGATGTGCTGGACAGGAGAGCTAGATAAAGTACTATCAATCGCGTTGAATGAATATAGGTACTAGTAGTCCCTTTCACAAGTCCCGCTTGTGTGCCTGGGTTTAAAAAAGTACAGTACAGGACGAATTATATATCCACCACGCAGCTGGGATGAGAGCCCTATCGACATATCCAACTTCTCGGAATCCATCGTAATTGACACCCAACAAACGCAGCCCCGAATAGCATTACGACCGTCCTCCCAGGTCTGCCCCCTCCCCAACTCATTCACTCCGCACATACGCTGGGACAGTCGTCAAATTCAACCCCGCCAGAAGATTCGTCCCATTCCGCACCAACACCCCGCGCAGGGTATTCTCCACCAGCTTCCCGAGCGGCACCTGCGCTGTCATGGTCAGGTTCCGCATGACGTCGGTGTAGTACGGCACCTGCACGCCATCGTAGGTGACGTCCGTGCCGACAGTCGTCAGATCCAGGTATCCGCGCTTGATCGCCGCGCGCTGGTCCCGGAGCACCCGGCCCAGGTTGGTGATCACCTTGCCCAGGTCGAAGACCCCGCGCACCGGGGTGGAGTGGTTGCCTGGCGTGAGGGTGAGGTTGTCCAGGGTGACGTTGCCTACCAGGAGGGTGTTGCTGTAGAGGTTTAGGGTTGTTGTTCCCTGTCCTCTCGGTGAGGGGGGTATGGATTAGTTGGCTGTGGTGGGAGTTTCAGGATGGCAGGGGAAAGAGGGGGGGGGGGGGGGGACGCACAATCTCTAAAGTCATGGCGGATGGGTTGGGGAGGGTTGCGTTGGCGAGGAGGTTTGTTCCATCGTCGTGGGCGCGGAGGAGGAGTTGCGGGTCCGAGATGGAGAAGCCCTTGAAGGAGTTGAGGGCTATATCACCCCGGTCATGGGTCATTAGTCTGTTATCTTCCATCGCATGCCGTAGGGGCCACATACTGGTCTGGTGGATGTCCTTGTTCATGGTGACGTGGGCCTTTAACTTGCCGATGTACGCGGTCGTCGACCCCCTGACTGAGAGAGGGGCGTGGGACTCATACACCACGCTGCGGACGTACTCGGTCCACTCGGTCACATTCAACGCGGTGAGGGTGCTGTTGGTCGCGAGGGTGGTGTTGCCGTAGATGCGGGCCGACGGGAGGTAGGCTTTGCCCCAGGTATTGTTCTCGGGTCGGTCGCGGTTGAAGAGGTCCAAGGTGATGGGGTCGATGCGCACGGGGATCTTGAGGGGAAGGTTGAGGGCTGAGTCGATCCGGAGCATCATCGAGTCTGGGCGTGGTTGGAGCACGTCGGCGTGGACGAGCACCAGCGTGGACCCGTCTACCACTCGCTGCGCGATGGCAGGGAGGATGACGAGGAAGCTGTCGCTCAGAGAGTCAGCTGGTGCGTATTTTCCAAGCACACAATCGGGAAATCCCGTACAAGATAGGCAGAAAGATGGCGAGAAAGATAATGCTTCCAAAGACATAACAGCACCAGAATCTCCCCCAATGGCGACGCAGTCTCTGTGCCCGCGTCCGCTTGCCCGGTTCGAGCGAGATGCTCCTTGTCTTTTCAAGGTGCTCGTTATCGACACCCTCCGAGGGCAAGGGCCCCCGATGAGTGCCCAAGGCGTATTTGGCATCATCGGAGTCGAGACTGGAAGGATTTGTGGCCATGGCCAGGGCCGTGGGTGGAAGATGTTGGTGATTGAGAAGCACTTCACATGGTTCTTTGCTAGATGGCTAAGCCCATGCACTAAGTATCATTACCGTGAAGAGCCAAATATGGAGGTTGCACAGATGGTTCCGGTGCTACACCCAGTGTAATTGCATGGACCCTGACCCTGTCGATCAGCCGGAGTTACCGTGGAACTCATTGGGGACCGAGGGGCTTGGTACCCAGGTGGGTGGTGTGTGGGAAAGACGATCAGTCCCGATATTTGGCATCCTGAACGGATTAGGGCAACGCTCACTTTTGCGACGAAACGGGAATCTACTGGGTGGCAACTTTGGGTAAGTTCATCAAAGATGCAACTGCAATTTGATCGTTCTAACAACGGCTTCTGAAATTAATCAATGCTCTTCAATGAAACACCAGTTTCATCCCTCCACACTGCAGTGCACGCTATACCCAACATCGCACCTAGTCCTACTGCCAAAGCGCCAAGCTAGTTAACCCTCACTCGATCTCCATATCAATCATGTATCGCGTCTTCCCGGAGAATACTCCCCTCCCACCGAGTCCGCCTCCACCCCGAAGGCCCAGCACGGCAACCACCATCAACATGAACGAGAAAAGCATTTCTGAACACATCTTCGCTGTTCCATCAACAGCCAGCAACAGCAGCAGCAGCAGTAGTGGCGCCGTCATCACCAATGCCACAAACCCCACAACCATAACAGACATCACGGACTTAACCACCCACCTACACAACCTCTCCAACCTCGAGATCCTCCCTCAAATCCTCTGCGAGGGGATCCTCTTCGCCGGCGCCGGCGCCGCCCTCCTTCTCCAAGCCGCCCACCCAGGCATCAACACCGTCTTCGCAACCACCGAAAACGAACCCAGCCACAGCCGCAGCCTCGCCCACAACCTCACCCAAACCTTGCAAACCACCCTCCAGCAAATCGCCCTCCTCGTCTTCGGCACGTCTCACGAAAAAGCAATCCTGCTCACGCAACTCCACCCTCCTACTACGGGTGGCATCTCATCCTCGACCCTCAAGACCCCATTCCCAAGAATAACCCGCCCGCACACCCTCCTCTGGCTAACGGCGACCCTCTACACAACAGGCACAGACCTCTACCAACGCACCTACGGCCCCATCGACTACCACACCGCCGAACGCGCCTACACGGAGTTCACGCTGGTGCTGCAGGCCCTCACCCTCGGGGAGCTGTGGCCCGCGACCCGCCAGGGGTTCTGGGAGTACTGGGACGGGCAGATGGCGCGGTTGGCGGTGACGGCGGAGTCGCATCGGGTGGCGCGGGAGGTCCTGCACCAGAGCCCCCTCGTGGCGGACCTGTTTCCGCGGTGGATGGCGGGGGTGATGAAGCCCGTGTTCCGCGGGGTGACGATCGAGCTGCTCCCGCCGCGGGTGCGGGTGGCGTACGGGCTGAGGTCGTCGGCGGGGTCGAGGGGGTGGTATCGCGGGGTGATGGCGGGGTTTGGGGGCGCGGTGTATCCAGCGTTGCCGGGGTGGGTGCGGGGGTATCCTTTGAGGGTCTGTTTGGGGGAGTGGAGGGGCGGGAGGGAGGGGGGACGGGTTGTGTATTCTTCTTAAGGATAGGGAAGAGGAGGAGCTCTATGGCTTAAATGTTTTGAAGGTATCTAGGAATGAATGGTGTTCCAGAGATTTGAGGGGCGGAGTCTGTGTGAATGTCTTCGGGATTAACATGCTTGCTTGGAGTTTTGACTGGGATACAGCTATACCTATGAGAATTATGGTTGGCCTCTTTGGGGACTATCTCCAACTTATCGTCTCCATCTAGCAGTAGCGTAATTCACCATGAGAACCCGTTCACTCAGCAGACTCATCTAGACCAGGTCTTGCTTCGCCTATCCCTCCGCAATCCCCCCAATTCCCGGAGAACAAAACCACGCCTATGCTCCAACACAGCACGAACAATACCACACAAAATTCATACCCATTATATACTATAGTTAGACCAGCTACCTATACCACCCCCATCCCCCCCTTTGTCCCCGCAAAACCAAATCACGAACTCCCAATCAACGCATTCATAATCTTCCCCACATCCGAAATCAACTATCCCGCCCAAGTTAGCCCAGGCCTATCCCACCTCCTGATCCAACAACCTGCCCCCAGCTAGAGACAGGGCTCGGAGGGGACAAACTCACCGGATTCGCCATATCAATCAGCTGCGTCGTCTCGTTGACGAACCCCGGCGTCAGCAGACGGTCCGCATTGTCGAGGAGGCGCTGCAGCTTGTCGATGTTGGGCCCGGACAGCAGCCGCTGCAGGTTCTGCGGCGTGTCGCCCCCGAGCAGCACCGCGCCGCCGCTGACGATCGTCTCGAGCTTGCCGACCGTCTCCGGGCTGAGGAGCTCGGTCGCGCCTTGGAAGATGGTGGGGAGCTCGGAGAGGAGGCCGCTGGATGCGGGGGTGCGCGGCGCGATGGGGGTTGAGGCTAGTGGTTCAGTTGCTGTGGTGGTCGTGGCTGCGAGGGCGAAGGGGGTGAAGAGGAGGGCGAGGAGGTAGGTTTTTAGGGGCATCGTGGTGCGGGTGCGGGTGCGGGTGCGGCTGGGGTTGGGGTTTGGGTTGTGGTTGTGGTTGCGGGAGGCAGAGGGGGTGGTGGTGGTTTGTTTGGGCATTTTGGGTGGATTATGAGTTTTATGAGAGGAGGAAGGGATAGGATATTTGGGAGTGTAGAAGGGGGGATGGATTACTTTGCACAGAGGGGTAAAAGGGTTTATAGATCTAAACGATCTAAGGTTGAGAGGAGAGTGGTCCCTGGGTTGAGGGGTGATGGTTGCAAAGTTTATACCATGAATGGGGTGGTGGATTCAAAACAACGGTGTTTCATGTTGGAGCTTCCAATGCACTGGGCATTCCGAGGCTGATGGATATCATGTATCCATGTGAATTGACTGTTCGGAGGGCATGCGAACCAGACTTTGGTATTGTGGGCCTTCTCAGGGACAAGTGCTCTGTGCTTGGTCCCCCGCACCCTGGGCCTACCAACCCGGCCGATCACTCAAGGACATCTGGCAGACCGGAAATCAGGGTGGTTGTGAAAGAAAGAGCAGAAAGTGCGGTGCTACGGACTACATTTCCTCGTACGTATCTGAAGATAACCAGCCATTGCACCTCTGCTGCAACCAGGGTCATTCTGACGGTGAATGTGTTTCGTCCTTCGGAGAATGGCTCAATGGGGTAGTTCGCGATTCGACCGCGACCCTTGTATTAGGGGAGGAAGACATGACTGGTAAAAAGGTGGGAAATGCCCGTTTTTGAGTCTTCGGTTTGACGTTGGTGGGTGTTTCAGGTTGAATTGATTCTGAGGAATTGCTTATCCGGGTCTAGTGCGATCGACGCTCAGGGCGAAGTTTAATTAGATTAAGGTATGGCAGCCGATGACCAGCTTCTGGCCCACTCGAGTTTGTCGAGTACTGCCTTTGATTCCTAGTGCTGTGGAAAATCGATATCGATACAATATAAGCTTTGATGAGGTTCGTACAAAAAGTGCCTTTATGGGCAGAGGAATTGGCCGCGTTTTGGCTCTCGGCAGGTTTCGCATAGTATAGCGTAGCCCTGGACCAGGTGATTATAGATTTGACTGGAAGACTAGAATCTGAGTTTTTCTTCAAGTCCAGACATTAATGTACGGTCTAGGCCCCATAGTCATATACCAGTGATACGCCACCACAGATGAAGTAGTAGGAACGGACCTGTTCCACACCAAGATAAAGTTGGAAACCGGCATGAACTCCTGTTCACCACAAGTAGAACCCGTTTCAAGATGATCGAATTGCGGTCACCATTCGCATTTATGCTGTACATTCTCATGGATTGGTTCGAGCACATGGCCGCCATAATCTCCTAGAGAACTCGACCCGAAACTCTATCTCAGTCCCTGATCAACAAGCTCAAAAATGGGTCTAACCAGGCACAACACGCTCCTAACTTTGATTTACCCATGATTCAATGAGTTCGGAAAAGACAGACAAGCTCATTAAATCTCCATCAGTCTGCTACAGTTTCCGGTGCGATACCAATAGCACTGACGATCGGAGATATAGCAACACTTCCCGCCCGTGAGTCAACACAACGCACCACCTCTACTCAACCCAGCCAAATCCACACCTACAGAGTGCACAGCACTACGATGAAGTTCCATCTCAGCCCCATTCTGCTTCTCGCAGCACCCGCCTTCTGCGCCCCCGAGCCCACCCCAACCGAGTCGACATCACTGTACGGCCCCCTTTCTGCCACTTCCATATCATCTATGATCTGTGTGCAGAACCGCTGATTCAAACAGAGCACCCTCCAAAACCATCCCCACCCCCAACGCAGACCCCAACCCCAACCTCAACCTCAACTTGAACCTGAATCTCAACCTCAAACGCTCCCTCGCATCCATCGCCCCGCCTCCCCACTCGATCATCACCCAGATCCCGCCCAGCGCCCTCGCCGAACTGCTCATCCCCTCGCGCCGCAGCGCGCTGGCCAGCGACTTCAGCAAGGGCGCCACGCCGGCGTGGTACGGGGCGCTTCCGACGGAGGTGAAGCGGTATATCTCCTATGTCAAGGAGGAGATTGCAAAAGATGAGAACGAGAAGGGGTCTGGGTCGGTGGTAGCTGGAGAGGACGGGGTGCGGGAACTGGAGGTGAAGAAAGGCGAGGATGGAGTCACTTCGGGGGCGAAGACCAGTGGTGGCGGGGCTGGGTTGAAGGGGCGCGTGGGGGAGTCGGTGGGCTTAATGGTTGTGGTGTTGCTTGGATTGGGCGTTTGGGGTGGTTGGGTTTAGGAGGTGGGTATGCTTGGATGTTGGGGTATTGTGGGTGCTCGAATGGATTGTGATCTTGTACTTCGGTTTGTGTTTGTGGAGAGGGAAGATTGTCGAAGGTTGTGGGTGTACTTGCGAGTATCTGGGTTGAGTGGGTGTTTGAATATTGCTTTGATATCCAATCTGCGTTGACTTACACGCAGTGTTAAATTGACCAAGGGGGGAATGGGAAGACCTGAATGCTGAATGGCAAGCTGTTCAATCTGAATCTTGGTCGCTGTGCTATTCGTTCTCGGGAATATTCCAGATTTGAGGGCAGGGGTCTAGAAATATTTCTCGGGATAATCTCTTCATGACAGGGTACTCAAGACTTAGACTCGAAACCTCCATTTGTCTACCCCTACCTATATAGAAGATTAGAAGGAATTTGGGCACCAATGCCAGGCAGACGGTCGTGTGTGGAATTGCCTGCCAAACTCCCCGAAAATGCTTGATAGTCAGATTCTTGTCCTCTACGGGCTTCTTCACAAAAAGAATATCAATAATGCCGTCACTGTTTTGTACTGCCACGTATATGAGAATGTGGCAGTCAAATTCCCAGGCAACAAAACACAAGCGTGTGCTGGGGATGTGCCCGTCCTCGAAATAGGTATACCATCATGTGCCTGGTCGAGCTCTGAGGATCCACAGGCAACAAGATCATTAGTACCTTTGCAATGGTAGAGAATAGGCATGACCTTCAAATTGTCACCACAGGCCAACAAAAGCGGGCCACCTCGAAGTCCTTCGTGTCTCGAGTCCAGCCGTGTTAACCTTCTCCACTCCTGACCAGCCTCGCGGACCACTTCGCATAAGACACAAACTCTAACTTATCAAAAGGTGCTTGACATGCTTCCAACGTTGACCGGAAAGTGCGAAAGTGCGAAAGCAAGAGGTGATTTGTAAAGACCCCCGTGGCGACCGAAGTTCGGAGAGTAACAATCACAATTACAACAAGGAAGTTGCTAGCAGAAGAGAGGAAACTGCCATTGATGTCTCAAGTGGATAATCAGCTCACTGGATCGCCCTTGGCCAACTCCCTCTCTCCTTGCCCACCTCTCGGACTTTACCTTCTTTTGCAGGCACTATATCCCATTCACAATGGATCCGGGTTCTTCGCTGGATTACAACACCCGCCACGGTATCCCCAAGCCCGACATCCTCTATGCTAATATTGACTCTTACTTCACCGTCCGCGAGCACTTTCCGCCTCAGCCCCGACAGACCTTCGACCTCCGTTTGTCTGGACCCGAGCAGGAGCGACGAATAACAACGGACATTCTGACTCGGTGCATTGAGAACAGTCCGGATTCTGGTGAGATGGGCACGCAGAAACTCACTCTCCAGACCCTCAGGGTGCTACAGGTCCGCGATGGGTCGACTTCGCAGGTGGTGCTGGTTAAAATCATTAAGGGTGACCTCGCCAACATGCTGGTAGTCGCCAAGTTCTATGATCCGCTGTACTACAACCACCGGAAATCTGAAGTCGATCCGTTCCGCTGCGTCGAGGAGGAATATACCCGGGAGACGGCGGTTTACCAACACCTGCATCAGCATGGTCTGAGTGACTATATTCCCCAATTCTGCGGATCCTATTCGCTTGACATGCCAGTTCCCAATAGAGGCATTCGTCAGGTGCTTCTGATCCTCGTGGAGTTCATGTCGGGGTTCTCCATGGACCGTCTTCGTCTCGACCGACTCGCCGTGGAGACCCGGCAACACATCATGGAGCAGATCGTCAGAGCCGAGTCCAGATTCTACGCCGTCGGCCTGCGGCACAAGGGCCTTTGCAGGCGTATCATCATGGTCGAGGGAGTCAGGAACCACGACCCTACCTGTCGACCGTACATCACTATAACTGACTTTGGGCAAGCGTATATCGGTTGCGCCACTCGCAAATCTCGCTGATCGCATGAGGACCGCCTCCTCCCCATTTACATCACTCCTATCATCCGCTGGTCTTGCGGCTGCGTGTCAAAGAAGAACGATTTCGTAAAGTGGTGTGATTGGGACTGGAAGGACTGGCTGTGCAAGACATTCGCCAAGGACGATCAGCAACCATACCACTCCACAGATGGCCAAAAGGGCCCCCGACGATGTTCGTGGGGATAAATGCTTCGGCGACATATTTGGTGCTCAATATCAGTGGTGAGCTTACTTGCCTGCCTGCCCTATTTTTGAGCCAAATAGCGTCGATGCTGGATGGTGCTACTTATCCTATTGTTATTTGGAAACGCCTTTGATGTCGGAGATAGACCTACCTTCAACCTTCACCTTGTCCTCTCCTTTCACTATCTACACTGTAGCAGTGCATAGCTTTCATTGGTCCCCTACCGCCCATTTCATTTTGTTTTTCTGCCTTGCGACCTTCTTGGAAAAATGCTGACAAGCACTTGGACTCCATCCATAGCTCATATAGACACTAGCTAATTTCAAACCACGTTTATCCTCGCGCCTTTCTCAGACAGTTTGAGACTTCCTAGAAGTGTCAATGTATCTGCACTTCCAATCACACACCATGAAATGAGAAGACGGGGGCTCTGAGTACAGCGAGACCTGATCAATCCCGAAACACGACCGACGACCGCCAACTCTTCCCGCGGAGCTCGCTGGGGACGGAAGAAACTCATCCCAACCTGCACCCTTCTCGAACAGCTTTGTTTTGGGGCTACGAACGAGACCAATTTGATGAACCAAAAAAAGGCAGGGATGGCCTCTGAGGAGAATAGTCTCAAAGAGAAAAGAGATGGTCCCAGAGGGGCTCGAACCCTCGACTTTAACGTTATTAGCGTTACGCTCTAACCAACTGAGCTATGGGACCCAGTTGATATTTTGAGCTAATACTTGAAACTCATAGAGCAACGACTAATAGTGAGCTGTGAGGTTGAACTCGTTCAGTCCTCAACCGCTCATACCCGTTGTCGCCCGCCAGGATTGTTCCAGCGGGACTGAGACCAGTTCTTCTCGGACAGCGGCATTGCGGTGAATCCCAACATTCGAGATAGCAAATCAATCCCCTCTCCGCGGGCATTCGCTGGCCAGATTGGCCCACATACGTGGAGGGGTAAATGCAATGCAGCATTTCGAAGACCTTTCCTAGGTTGTCTGGCTCCTTTGGAAAGATGACGAGCAAAGGTCCGATGCAAGGGTCCAGTCCGCATGTTTGGCTTCCGGACTTCCGACCCTCGCGTGCTGGGGCCGAACGGACCAATGTGCATGCTACACCTTCAGGATCAGGCTGACCGCAGCGTGACCAGCTGCCGCAGACAGAGGGGCCGGGAGTGGGCTTTCGAGCACCACCCCCGCATTGCAGGGATACCAGAATCCGATGCTTAAGTGCTCCGGCGGATATTCTATTGGGCTACGCGGGTCAGAACGAGTGGACGCCAGCAAGGCTGACTGACGCAATCGAGTCGAGTTCTAGGTCTAGCCACGAGCTTGGTTGGGGTGGGAAGAGCAGAAAAGAAAAGAAGAGGAGGAGAGGGGCCAAGATAAGTGCTTACGCCTCGTTCTCTCTTACCCTGAAGGATGCAGAACCCGTCGGTGCACCTTATATACTTTGCAGCACCGAGCATGGAACTGGTACCTGTTTCAGACCAGTCGCGCCGCTTTTACGAGCGGGGTTGATGCCTGCCCCTATCCTTTGGGTATCCTGACTCCCTGAGGGATCTGATCCTGGGTTGATGCTGTCATTGGATGAGAGTCTGGAAAATGCTTTGGGCTCTGGCTCTGGTTGGAGATCCGAAGCGAGGATCATCGTGGGCGCGGTGGGCGGGATGACCCTGCTTACCTGCGGTAGGGGGTCAATTCCGTCGTCATCCGATCAGGCTGTCCGTCCATCAGTCGGAGTATGCGTGCGCCATTATCCATGATTCCTAAATTACCGATCATCGACCATCTTGGTCAGAAAGGTGGATCATACGTACCCGGCTTAACCTTATTGCCTGTTCATCTGTGGGTAATTGGGATGAATGGTCATTCAGCCTCATCATTGTTATCCTCATCGACATCAATCATCACGGTCATTGTTCCTGCCTGAGGCAACCAAACACGACGACCACGAGCGTGACGAGCCTCATTCCTGTTGAGCCGCGTGCTTCCTTCCTTTGTCCTTCTTTGACAGTTTCCATCCATCCCACTTGGTTCCACTACAACGGAGTACACTTCAACGGTTCAACCTGAAATGAGCGAGGAGTCACCCTTTCCCCACTGACGGAGTGGAGATTGAGGCTCAACTGGGCCGTCCGACAGTCCGGAACCTCTCGTCTAGAGTTTCCTTTCGGCTGTTGAATCCTGATCCAATTGCCCTCCCTTGCGTAATCCCGTCGATAGTGGCTCGGGGTTACTGGCTTGGCTTGCTGCTGCCAGGCTCCCAAGATTTCGGTTCAATGATTACTAGACTATTGCACACGTAGCTAGCTAGCTACCTACCTACTCCGTACCTAGTCCCGAGTCGCTAGTTCGTTGAGCCTCTTGCACTTGAGTCCCTGGACGACTGCAACAGGTTCCACGAGGGCAAAAGAGCGAATGGGAAGAGACGCTACTATTATTAGCGCCGATCGTTGAGGGCAGAGCAAGAGGTCGTACTGCTGACGGCACTGAAACGCAGACGCAGCCTTGTCTAGGGTTGTCCCCCTGACAATCACCCTAAGATACCGTGGATGAGTTAACCCGATATTGGAGGGATGTCATAACACAGCAAGACACAGAAATCATGCCTGATCTGACCGCCCTTCTAAATAGGGATGCTTTGAGTGGGACGGTCGATCTTCGTTGTCGCAATTGTGTTCGAGTCGGTCGTACTTGTGGAGCTTTGCGACTATTACTGTCGTTGTTGGTATTGTTGCTGCTGCTTGCTGCGACTGGGACTACGTCCTGGTCCTGGTGGTCCTGGTCCTTGTTGATTACTGCTGTCACTCGGACCCTCGGACCCTCGGTGACTTTTTAGTCTTCCTTTTTTGTTCCCTCGGGCGGGTCTCTTGCTAGAACTTGTAAGAGAGAGAAAGCAGAGAGAGGGAGTAATCAATTATTATTATTCCCACTCACTACTACACGCACTAGCTCACCTACCTTACTTTTCGCCCCCCCTCTCTTACTGATCTGAGCTGCTGCCCCGGTTCATTTTTCACCCTCCCAGGAATGAGACGGAAAACCAGCCACAGAGCCGCATCAGGACCCAAAAAGTACAAGTTCTCACCATGACGGCTGATCTCCCTCTTGACTCGGCCCAGGCGTTTCCTTTGCATGATCGTTGATTGTCATGGCCTGGGTGGATATACTTCAGCTGGATTAATTTTTTTTTTCTTTATTTCTTTTTGTCTCGCTCTCGATTGCTTTCTTGCCACTGCTCAGATCTTCAGCTGAGACATGCGATTGGCTCGGAATTGAACTTTTCAGCGAAATTCGACCGATTCTGTCTTGAATGAAGCTCGCCACAGTCCACTTGTACTGAAAACACTGCATACTTCAAGGCTTGAGGCTTGGTTGATTGCCTGCGCGGCACTGCAGCGCATTGCAAACATATTACCCGTTGTGGTTTGGCTGAATTGGGCATCGGGTGCCCCCTCGACGTCTGCCTTCCTAACTGGGTTACCAGATCACCACTCCATACTTTATCTCCATCTGACCGCCTTGATTTGTTTCTTCCATCCTTGTAGTCAACAATCCTTCCTCTTGTGATCATCATCGCTTGATTCTTTTTCCAAGGACCAGTGTCTGCGACACTCGATTGTCTCTTTCCTGATGGTGGTATCGGTCTAGACCTACAGTTTTCCTACCGTCTTGCGTTCCCCTTCCCTCCGCCGCACATGGTTGATAGTCCGAGATGGACACCGCCCATAGACCCTCCAAGAATCTGGACTGTATTCCCTACGATGTGTTCTATCAGATCGCGTCCAGACTGGGGTCCCAAGACCTGGTCCAGCTGGGCCGCGTCAACGGGGCCCTATACCGTCTCGTCCAGGACGAGAACATTGCCCGCAAAGCCATCGAGGTACCTCTCTCTGATCTATACGGACAGGGGCATGACTGACTGCCCTAGAATGAATTGCGTCATACCACCGAAGGCCAGGAAGCCATTGCCGCCAGAAAAGGGTACCGCAAAGCTCTGGGTCGGGTGTTCGACATCCGCGAGGCCTTTGCGACTGCGCAGCCATACTCTGCTTCCCTCCTCGCCTATGGCAGCTCATTTCTCTACGGTGGGGGTGCCCTGACCTACATCTACAGAGAGGAGATCCGCGTACTGGACGTTCACGGCGCAAGCTGCACTGAGCAAGTGTTGAACCTTCACCGAGTCGTGTCGCGAATCATCCCGTCCTGTGACCCGAACGAAGAAACGATTCACATCCGGCTCATGCAGTATCACGACTGGAATCTGGCATTCACCGTGGAGCGCGAAGACACGGAGGAGACCTGGTTGATAGCCGTGGACATGCGCCCCAAATTGGAGTGCCACAAGACAGGCCGATTGCGGTTCATCACTCGGTTGCCGGACACCCGACGGCTGTTTGTCCGGCTCAACACTCGGTACATCTACTGGGGAACACACAGCATGCTGAGCGCCGACGGGCATCTGCAATGGGTGGTCGAATGCGCGGATCTCCAGACGGGTCGCAACACCACCCGGGCGCCTCTGATCCTCGACAACTTCTCCGGACACGATATCTCCCAGAACGTATGTTTTGGCGTCTACGATGACCACCTCTATGCAGTGTCGACGATGATCGGCCACGAAGCGGAGGAGATTGACTGGACCTCCTACTATGTGTGGCTGTGCGTGTCGCCCACGGAGGAATCCAAGCAGAGCACGATCAACTTCAAGTGGCGGCGGCAGCACCGCGAGGGCCCCGTGAACGACACCTGGTCGGATCTGTCCCTCCGGGTCGACGAGGCCACGAAGCAGCTGATGATCCTCGAGTGTCGCCGTGAATGGATCAACAGCGGCAGCGAGAACATTCGCACGTACTACATGCAGTCGCTGCCATCGCCGGCTGAGATCGAGCAGAGTAAGCAGGAGCGCTTCGCCGGCTTACTCCGTCGGACCCGCAACGCACCACCCCCGCCCGCCGTGCTCCCCGACGAGCCCCTGACGCGAACCCTGGACTCGACCAACAAACCCCGCTACGAACCGCCCCAAAAGCGCATCCGCCGCCACTACCACCAGGAATACCCCCCGGGAACCGACCTCGCCAAACGACGCGACTTCATCCTGGCTCGCACTAAATACCGTACCTACAATCTTTCGAGTTCGACATTTGTAGATCTTGTTACTGATGCGGCTGGACCCCACCCCGGCAACAGCAGCAACAGCACCACCACCTCGGGTCGCATCCCCACCGACCAACTCCGCCTCCGTCTGGCGTCGCGCAAGCGCAAGTCCCCCATTGACTCTGCAGGTGAAGAAGTTGAGCCGGGGCTGCTGTACCCACCGGAGCTGGACGATCAAGACTCGTCCAGCCGCCAACCAATTGACCACAGTGAAGAACGCTTTGAGTCGTTGGGGGTGCACATGTGGCCCCCCGACCACGCTCCGGCGGCGCTGACGCAGCTGCTTTCACCCACGAAGCGCATCGCCTCGTCCGAGGTGCGCGCCGCCGCCGACGAACGCTCGCTGGTGTACTCGGTGGATGCGCCGGACTCTAGCGATGGCGACCAAGCCATTCTGTTCGTCAACTTCGATCCACTGCTACGGCTGCCTGGACTGCAGCGATTGGACATGACGGACGGGCGTGTGCGAGCGATGCAGCGGCCACCGCAGGAGGCAGCTGAACCGACCCATCCCGCAGGCAAGGGGGAGCGCGTCCGCGTCGGCGATGTTGCGCAGATGGAGTCGACTAGGCATACGAGTTTTGGAGCCAAGCGGGCGGCGGCGGCGGGGATGGGGATGGGTAAAGGGGGAAGGGGGTCACCGGTGCCCTCGGTGCGGGAGGAGGGGGCGATGTATCTGCGGCTGGGGAGGGGATTTTGGTTGCGATAGGGTAGGGTGGGCTGGCGGATGGTGTATGGTTTGCTGGGCAAACCGCCGTGCTAGGATAGGGGAGTGGCACTGCCCTACTGTCTGTGTCTACTGTCTAGTGGTGACGGGGGCTGAGCACTGCCTCAACGTGCCGTGTGGCTGTGCAACGCATGACGGATGGATGGCTGCAGCCAGTGACGCTGGCAGCGCAACCAAGTTATAGATGATAAAACCCGTGATAAATTAATTGGTCAATAAGAAGCTGCATATATTTAGAGGTCGTGAGTTTTGTGTCTCGTCTTCCATGGTGTAGCTACTACTTAGTACTAGGTAAGGTATGTAGAAGGGATCTCCTCCGATCGGATAAGCAGTAGTAAGACTACATAGTACAGTCAGCCTTGGCAGCCCTGACGCGTTAGCCGGATGTAAGCTTACGAGATCCTTACATGTCACGTCCTCCCACCTCACCGGTAGGCAACCCTCCCGCAACCGCATTGTCTTTGGGAATGGTAGTGGTAGTGGTAGTGGCCACAACAGGTGATGTCTTACCTCCGTGGCGTGACGAATGCTAGATTCCGCCTGTAGGATCAAGGATCCGCGAGAATTGCCTATCTGGGTGGTGGTGGTGGGAGTTGGTGTGCTTATGCCCGGCTCTGATTACCGATCTTGGTATGCTGGGCATCCCGCCGCGGGTCTACGTAAGGACGTAAGGCCTGAATGTATGATCTGATCTCTGGTATGGATCCTGATCTCGATTTTTTGGGGTGATATTGTGTAAGTTCTGTTGCGGGTGCGGTTGCGGGTGCGGTAAAGCGTGGTGAGGCTCTTAGGATCTGCTGGATTGGGCTTGGGCTTGTACCGTGCAGTGCGGTGCAGTGCGGTGCAGTGCAGGCAGTATTCATGGTGAGGCTCTAGCACTACACCCTACAACACAAGATCATGTTCTTGTTTTTGAGGTGTATGGTCTGTCGTCTGCTCTGGTCTGTCGTCTATGGTGCCGTATAGCTCCCCCTCCTTTGGACAAGTAGTGATATTCCTCGATACCGTTTGGGCTATACCTCTGAGTCGATATATTCGGCATCATGCCGCGTTGACGCGGGTGTATTGATTCAGATTCATGAGTGGATTCCCGGCTCTGTTCGATGTGTCTTGGGTTGGGCCTCTTGGGTCGATGTAGAGTTTCACGGGATGAGGGTTCGTCGGGGTTTTTTTATCTGGTTAGTTGTTGTGGTTGGGCATGAGCGTGAGGATAGTAGTAGTAGTAGTAGTAGTAGTAGGGGGGGTTACGTATCCTTTGCCATGTCGCTCTCAGTTCACGTTCACGTTTATTCTCGGAATGGATTCAATATCCTTCGGATTGGGGTTATGGGGGATACAGTGCCAGTGCCGTGTAAATGCAGAGGCTAACTAACCCGCCCCCCCCCCCAACACTGACCGCGAGCAGCTGGGCTTACGGTACAGCTTACCTACTGTAGTAAGCTACAGCGTACAGCTTGCCCAAAACGGCGAGTGGATCCCCTCCCCTCTGGTCCATACGGTACCCTCCCTACCCTGTAGGTACAGTACCCTACCCATCCCGACCCGAGTCCAAGCCCACGCCCGTCCGTATATACGGGGGTCGTTGTGTGTAATCTACATCTGACGTAGTAGGGCTCTAGCTCCCGCTCGTCGACAAGTCTAGCTTGTTTGGCTGGGGCTGCTGGGGCTGCTGGGTAGCTGATAGGTTGCGTCGGGTATGGCAGGTTAGGGAGTGGAGTGCGTGCAGTGAGTGGAGTGCATGGAGTGGAGCCAGTGTCTGTGCTGTTCTTCGTATCTTGTTTTCTGACTGGCTTGATCTGACTTGATCTGACTTGATCTGACCTGGGTAAGGGATGCTCGGGTGAGGGTTGGGGATGTGGTCTTGGTCACGGGTTCGGGGATCTCGGATTAAGTTTCTGGTTCTTGGGTCTGGGTTCTCGGTTCTGAGACAGTGGGGGTACGAATACGGCCTCATGTCTTGGGCTGTGGGAATTGGAAGTTGTGATGGGGCTTTGGTGGTGCTCGGTGTTGAGGTTTGAGGGTTGAGGGAGGGGAGGGGAGTGTTCTTGTGATGGGGGGTGGATGGCGTGAGTCATGGCTCATTCAGGTTCTGGGGTGTAGCTTGTCGGTTGCAGTGGGGATGGGGTGAGACTCTATTCTAATCATTTCTAATCAACCTGACCCTTCTAATCAGTTCGGGGTGGGTGAGGCTCTTCCGAGGTGGTCAGGTTAGCTAGTTGCCTGAATGGGGTAGGTGGTGCGAGCTCATGCGCTATGACCGGGGGGGCGGGGGGATATACTTGAATGGTAGAATGAGTTATAGGTGGATGCTGAGGGGATGAGGTGAGACAGGAGCTTTTACCTACTAAGAATGTGTAACCACAAATCCATGCGCACAAGCAACAAGATTCACAACTTCCACTCCCGCTCCTCTTCATGATCCCTTTGGCCTTGAGCAGCAGCAGCACCACTATCAGAACTATACCCACAATCCACTGCACCCCCCTCCGCATTCAACCGCCGCACCTCCGCCAAAACCCCCGGATACGTCCAATTGAACCTCCGAAACCGATGCACCTCCTGCGCGGACTTGCGCCCGCGCGCCTGCACATTGTTCACCTGGATGCGCGACGCGCGCGGCCGCCGCACCCGATCCAGGTCGCGCAGCAGCGCCGGCACAGCCTCGGCCGTGACATGCTCGCCCAGGAACAGACGGAACGCCTCCGCGTCCTCGATCGCCTGGGTGCCGCCCTGGCCCTGGTGCGGGGTCATCGCGTGGGCGGCGTCGCCGATCAGCACCGTGCGGCCGGCGATATAGCTGGGGAGCGGCGGGGTGTGGTGGAGGCGCCAGACGCGGAGGCCGGGGGTGGGAGCTGCGCTGTTGCATGTTAAACCCCAAGTTCCATCTTGATGAGAGTGTAGTCAATTACGGCAAGCTTATTTCGGAGGAACACTCACCGTAGATAATCCCCCACCCAGTCGGGGAAGTCGCGGAAATGCTCGACCAGCTCCGCCTTGTCGGCCTCCGCCGACCAGTTGCCCCCCTCCGGGTACCCCTCTGGGTACCCCTCCGGAGCAATCTTCGCGGCCGTGGACCGCCACAGCATCGCGTCCGGCACGATGACGGCGAAGTTCAGGACCTCGAAGTCGCGGCACGGGTAGATCACGACGCGGCGCTCGGTGGCGTCGAAGGCGAAGACGGTGGTGATGCAGCCCGGCTGCGTGCGGTCGAGGGTTGCCGGTAGATAGCCTAGGGCGTCGTGGGCCTGGGCGCGCGTGAGGGTGAACCGGAAGATGGAGGAGCCGGCGGGGATGGGGTGGATGTTGGGGACGGCGGGGAGGACGAGTGGGCGGAGGGTGGATTTGATGCCGTCGGCTGCTGTTGGTTTTCCAGGTTAGTTGTCAGGATGGTAGGACTGGCTGGTGGCTACGAGCAGGGAAACTGGAACTACAAACCCACAACCAAATCCGCCCTCACCACCTCCCCGGTACTCAACACCACCTCCCCATTCTCCACCTTTATATCCCTTTGCCCACTACTACTACCACTACCACAGCCAACAACCCAGACCCCCCACCGCACCCTCGCCGGGCAGCCCTTCACCCCCACCTCCTCCGACGGCGCCGTCGCCAACCGCAGCAGCTCGTCCCGCAGATCCGCCCGGTGGAAGAACAGCCAGTCCGCGCCGAACTCCCGGCGGTAGTCCACCGTCGTGTCGGCCGTCACCGCCCCGGCTTTGTTGTAGGCGATGGTGCGCGCCACGGGGATGGCCTGCGCCCGCCGCCGGTCCAGCCCCACACTCTCCAGGATCGCGATCCCGTTGGGCCCGATGTTGATGGCCGCCCCCGTTTCGTTGGCCGACGCGGTGCGCTCGTAGATGGTTACCTGGTGTTGTTCGCGGAGGATGCGGGCCGCCAGGAGGCCCGCGATGCCGCTGCCGATGATGGCGATGTTGAGGGGGGACATTTTGACACTTTGGTTGGAGATTGGGATGGGGTGGGTTGAGGGTTGAGAGTTGAGAGTTGAGAGTTGAGAGGGGTTTGAGGTGTGGTGGTGGTGGTGGTGGTGGTACCCTCCCCCCCTTGCGTGAGGCTGAGGTTGGTCCTGCAGGGTGTGAGGGCTTGGGGTTGTTGGTTGTTGATGTCATGCTGGTGATGCCATATGATAATCTTTACCTTGCGAGGGAGGAATGGTTGTGGTTAGGTTGTGGGATGCTGGATGCTGGGAGGATGGCATTATAAGATCATAATAAGATGAAGGATTGGACGACATGGACAGTGAGGGGCAACTATCACCACTAGCCTGTCAGTGTGATTATGATGATCATTCCTACACATCGACAACAGACTGGACTTGGTGAGTTTATGCTGTTCTTGGCCCCATTAAGTTCATCCCTAGCAAGGAGATGCCGATGATGTACAAGTCTGCCAGTTCAGTGTCCTAGACGTACTGATCCTATGTTAATTCTATCATCTCCATCTGGGCAAGATGAACACGTGGGTGAAGCATCACAGCGATGTCCAGCGATCAAACTCATGCATTTGGCAAGCGACGTTGACGCATGAGATGTTTCGGTCGCTCACTCATGAAGTTCTTCTGTGTTTGAACCTTTCATCCACCGGTTGACTGGTCGCGACATGTTTCGTGTCGGTGACCAAGTTCAGTATGATTGTTGCTTCGTTGATGTCTTCTGCCTTGGACAAGTTAGACATAGGCGTAAGCATTGAATCAGTGGATCAAAAAGCTTACCAAACCTCAAGTCTAGACAATACCCCTAGAATAACTACGGCCAAATGCTGGCAGGAGAAGCAAAACCTAAGAGTCAAGAAGTAACTGCTGATCCCCATGCAACCAGTCTGCAATCTTGTCATTCCCCGCGAGGGCTATACCTATCACATCGAGGATAACTCCCTACCCAGTCGTCCCCGATCATCTGATGAATCGAGATAAGATCCCTGACAAAACTACCAATCAGATCCTCTGCACCGCTACTTTCCAAGGCAGAAGGCTGGCCGTGGCAACATTGCGTAACGATGCAGGACCAAACAGAATCCGGATTCTTCCCCGCATGGCCCGAGTCTGGCAGTGGCAGAGGATTTCATTGATCGCCCTACCCGGGGTCAGTCGCTCAAGTCCGAACCGCTGGCCAACCTCTGGCCAAGTCGATTGGTCGGTGCCTAAAAGGGGCTGCAGCGAGTCTTCTGGAAGATTGCCTGTCTGATCCATGGCTGAGTCCGCTGGGCAACGTAATCCTGCGTCCACGGTATGGTCGGATGTTCCGTGCCGGGAGGTCGATAGGTATGGCTGGAGTGGTTAGTGGTAAGGAGTGTAGAAGAAGTGTTAAAAGGTATAGTATAGTATAGTATCTTATTTCATTCATACTACTCAAATACTCAAAGATAAGAAGAAATTCGTGAATCCGTCTGTATAGATGCTGTTGTTCTTCAGTGCTCTGCTCAGTTCTCAGTTGGCAAGGCAGGCACCTCCCTCCTGGCCGTGTAATGCTGCTGTAACATCGTGTATTGTAACTCTGCCCTACGCCTCGTGCGGCCCCACCGTCTCTTTTTATGGCAGCCAATGCCGAGTGCTGGTGAGCGGGGAAGAAGCCGCATCAGCCAGCCCTGTGAGTCTGCGACAATCTTGCCTTCTGCTGCCCTTTAAATACTAAATCTTTCCCCCCCCACCGTGTCAGCTTCTTCTCCTTACAATCTTCTTTTCCCTCTTGACTGTGTCCGGGCCCGTATACGCAAATCTCCACCTCAAGACTAGACAGTCTAGGCTCCATTCACCGGGCATAGCGGTAGACAATCGCCCACATTCCGGCTTAACAGTAGTAGTTCACTCGCGGATATTCTTATCCGCTCGCACACCGACACATCGGCTCGCCCCTCCCTTTTGCCCACAGCCTCCTTTCCCAAGCAATTGATGTACTACCAGAACTCGGGATATTCGCAGGGTTGGTCCGGCGGTTATCCTCCTCCTTCTCATCAGGGAAGCTGGGGTCCGCCGCCTCCACACCACAACCAGTGGGTTTACCTGTTACGAAGATAAAGACACGCACGCAGACTAATCGATCCCGCTTTAGATATCCCCCTAGTCCACAATACTATCCTCCTGCAGGACCCCCTCCCGGCCCTCCGCCAGGACACCAGTACTCTCCTCCCCCCGGCCCTCCGCCCGGCCATCAGTATCCTCCGCCGTCCGGCCCGCCTCCGTCTCACCACTACTCCTCCTCCGGTGGTTATCCACCCTACCCCTCCCCGGCTCCATCCCCCTACGGCCACCCTCACACTCCGACCCCGCCACCGCAATCCTCATCCCCAGGCCACACCCGATCCTACCACAGTGAGTCCATCCAAAACCCAGAAGTCATCCCCTCCCCCCAATTCTCCCTCTAATGCCGCCCCCCTCCGACCAGGCCACTCCCAATCATGGGGCTCCCTCCCCCCGCGCCCGCCGCAGGAGGCCCAACAGTTCGGCAAGGGCGCCCCCTCCAACTACCGGTTCCAGTACTCGACCTGCACGGGGCGGCGCAAGGCGCTGCTGATCGGCATCAACTACATCGGCCAGCCGAACGCGCTGCGCGGCTGCATCAACGACGTGACCAACATGTCGACCTTCCTGAACGAGAAGTACGGCTACCGGCGCGAGGACATGGTCATCCTGACCGACGACCAGCAGAACCCGATGAGCGTGCCCACCAAGGCCAACATCCTGCGGGCCATGCAGTGGTTGGTCAAGGATGCGCAGCCCAACGATTCGCTGTTCATTCACTTTTCGGGTGCGTGGCCCCCACTGAATAGCTGTGTGTCTGTGTGCGCGTAGAACTGACTGACTGACTGGATCTGATATCAGGGCACGGAGGTCGTACGCCTGATCTGGATGGTGACGAAGAGGATGGTGAGTCTTGCAGGCAAAAGCAAAACACATAAACCCCACGGCATTAACCTGATGAAACCGGCGTCAAGGCTACGACGATGTAATCTACCCCCTCGACTACCGCACCGCGGGCCACATCGTCGACGACGACATGCACGATATAATGTAAGCGAGGCCCTTCACCCTGCATACAAACACACACACCCCCAGCGAGAAAGAGAGAGAACGACAGCTAACCAAACAAAAAGGGTCCGCCCCCTCCAACCCGGCGTGCGGCTCACGGCGATCTTCGACTCGTGCCACTCCGGCACCGCGCTGGACCTGCCCTACGTCTACTCGACGCAGGGAATCCTCAAGGAGCCCAACCTGGCCAAGGAGGCGGCGATGGACCTGTTCAGCGCCTTCCAGTCGTACGGCAAGGGCGACCTGAGCAGCGTCGCGCAGACGGCCATCGGCTTCTTCAAGAAGGCGGCCAACGGCGACACCGCCCGCCAGCGCACCATGCAGACCAAGACCTCCCCGGCCGACGTGGTCATGTTCTCCGGGTCCAAGGATACGCAGACTTCGTACGTCCCTGCTCCTCAGGAAGGAAGGAAATGGCTTCGCCAGACTGTGCCGAATATGCTAATTCTTTTTTTCTTCCCCGACGGATAGGGCCGACACCTTCCAAGATGGCGAGGCGCGCGGCGCGCTGAGCTGGGCCTTCATCAAGTCGCTCCAGCAGCGGCCCAACCAGAGTTACCTGCAGCTGCTGAATTCCATCCGCAACGAGCTGGAAGGCAAGTATACGCAGAAGCCGCAGTTGAGCTGTAGTCATCCGCTTGGTGAGTGGTCCTGCCTGTCCGGGAGTAGGGCAGGTGAGAAAGAGAGAGTGTGTGGATGTGTTTGCTAATGTTTGGGTGTAGATACCAATTTGCTTTTCGTGATGTGAGACGATGCGATGGATTTGAGGGCCGGGGACGGTGGCATTGGCGTTGCATATGGGTTTGGTGTGAGCGATTTCTTCTGTTCTATTCTCAGCACCCCTCGGGGTGGGTATATACACTCTATACAATATACAATATCCAACTATGAGAGCTGTGCTCGTCTATTCACCATCTGACCGTAACGCGTAAAGCTGAAACACCACCACTTCCTACATGCATCCACCCTCCCGAAACATCATAAAGCCACCGCTATGCTCCCATCCACCCTTCGAAAGGCACGAACCACCCTTGCAGAAGGAAACTAAGTATCGACACCCCCAACCTCAGCGTTCAAAAACCGCACAAACGCATCGGGCATCTCCTCGCTTGTCAGCCCGCCGCCGCGCGCACTGGCATGCGGGCCGGCCACATACGCCCGATTCAGCGTGATCCACTGCCGCCGCCACCGCTGCAGCCGCGGCAGCGCCAGCACGCCGCCGGCGGCGGCCAGCTCCTCGGTGGGCCCGCCGGCGCGGGCGACGTGCGCGGGCACGAAAAGCGGCGTCGCCGACGCCGGGATCGGGATCGTGATGCCTTCGTCCCTTCTCCCGGAGGAGGAGGGGGAAGCGGAAGCGGAGGCCGCAAGCGCCTCGTCGGCGGTGGGGTGCGCCTGCGTGAACGCGCGGATGGCCGCGATGATGCTCGAGGTTGTTTTCTCGATGCTGTACAGTGCGGTGGAGGAGGTGGTGGCGGGGAGGGCGGTGGCCTGGTGCGGGCGGATGCGGGGGCGGCCCAGGGGGGTTCTTCCGCCGCCGTTGGTGGTGGTTGCGGTTGTGTAGGTTGAGGGGGCGATGCTGGCGGTTTCGGGATTGGTGAGGTGGGTGTTGGTAAGGGAGGTGGTGGTTAGGTCTAGGAGGGATGTCCGGGGGTGTTGTTGTTGTTGGTCTTCGGGCGATGCGGTGGAGGGGTGCGGGAGGCCCGTTAGGGCGGTCCAGATCTCGGCGATGGGAGGCGAGGCGTCCGACCATGGCACCGTGAAGAGCGGCTTGTCCCATCGGCTGTGGATGCTGGGTTCTTCGTAGCGGAAGATCAGGTTGTTGAGGAGGTCGGTCGGGTAGGGGTCTTCTTTGTCGGTTGTTGGTGCATCGGTGGTGGTGGCCTCCTCCTCCTCGGAGGGTGAGGTAGGTACACCCTCCGCGGCCTTGCGCTGGATCCTCGCCTCGTTGTTCTTCACGCACTGCTCGATCGGCGTGCCCACATGGACCTATGCCCCCGTATCTCAATTAGCATCACTCTCCCCTCTCACCCAGCCTCTTGGAGGGCAAGGACACACACCACACAACTGCTCGTCTTCAGCGCCTTCGCCTCACACCACAACTGATACCGGTACCCCTTGATGTAGTTCATCCCGTCCAGGATCACGAAACTGTCCTTGCCCAGCGCCCGCTTGGCCCGCGCGTACGCCACCCCGCGCGACTCCTTCTCCGTGCGCGCCTGGTCGTAGACCGTGCGCGGGTGCGACGGATCGTGCGTCGGCACCACATGGACCTTGAACCGGGGCTTGGAGTCCGGGAACACCCCGGACGCGTAGAGCTCGTCCTGCGTCGCTTCGAGTTGCGCCGCGAGTTGGTTCGCCCGGTAGGTCAGCCCCGAGCAGGGGTAGCCGGTTAGCACTATGAGCTTTTTTCCCGGGGGAGGTCAGTATTCCGTACGTTTCATCGTAGGTCGGTTGGGCTGAAGAGGGGATATGAAGATTGGACTTACTGGCATGGTGGGCTTGTGCTGGGTGGGATCAATGTCTAGAATTGTCGGATGGTTGGTATGTGTGATGATGCAAGTTGGGGATTTTTTTGCGCGGGGCCGCCGCCGCCGCCGCCGCGGGCGGGCGGTGGGTGGGGTTACATGTGACTTTTGCTTTGGCCGTAGAGCTGGTCGGGTTTTGTTGGTTTCAACTACACTGCGATTGATTGAGATTGTATACTTGTTTACAAAGTGTTTCGAGGTAATGGCAAAATGTATAATGTAGTAGATTGATAAAAGGGGATATACGCCCGTCTATCCAAGCAAACAATCACTTTTGTATGTACTGTACCATGTACCCCCGCGCAACACCAGCCATGCAACCCAATTCATGTCTCGTCCAGTCCCCGGCCGTCTATTTCAACTCCTCCTCCGTCCACCGGATCTCATATCCAAACACCGTCCTCCGCAGCCGCTCATCCTAAGCCCAAGATTAGCACTGATTCCCCCAACAACAAAGCACGACAAGAAGACTCACTCCCGGATCATTCTCGAACAACACATCGTCCATCACCTTCTCGAAGATCTTGGTGACGTGGAACCCACTCTCCTCGGCCAGCGGGAAGAACTTCTCCGTCTTGGGCAGCAACCACGGCTGGTACGGGGTGAAGATGACGAGGGCGACGGCCTCCGGGCTGCGCTTGAGCGCCGCGCGCATCGTCTGGATCAGGTTCGGGTGCTCGCGGTGGCTGTACACCACGTCGGCCATGATCAGCAGATCAAAGCCCTGGCTCCGGGCGGCTTCCGGGAGATAGGCGAGGAGCGGCGCGACGGAGGCGCCCCATTTGTACCCGTCCACATGCAGCGCGGAGTCGCAGCCGACGAGCGCGGCCGACAGCCCCGCGTTGTGGCGCATGTTCTCGACCAGGTCGACGTCCGGGTAGTCGGTCATCACGGCGGTGCGGGCGCCTAGGATGGCGCTGACGATGCTGGGGACGCCCGCCGCGGCGCCGATCTCCAGCACGTCCTTCCCCTTGACGAGTCGGTCGGCGTGTTCTTCGAGGTAGTGGGAGCTGGTGCGGCCGGCGTTCCAGAGGAGGTTGCCCTATCGGAAGGAGAAAAGGTGAGTTTGGCGAAAGATGTTGAACAGAATTGGGGGGATATACGTAGAGCGGATGGCTGCCCACCAGGCGGACGCGCACCGTCTGTCCAGACAGCATGTGATGCTCCGCAAAGGTGGGCTCCGGTTCGGGCTCGTAGAACCCCTCCGGATCCTGGAACATGCCCCCGGTGTCGAAATTGTCCTCGTCCGCCATTGTTTCGGTCGCTCGCTGGGTCAAGTGGTGGTCAAGGATGCGAGGGGCATTGCGGGCGACCGATTCGGATGCAGGCGCCCTGCGCTGATAATTTCTCGCTATCGCGATAGTGTCGAGTGGAGCTCGTCCGTAGTGGGGGATGTCCTTTCTGGGTTTAGCTTGATCCCTAGAAGTCACATGATACCATGTGACCTGAACCGAGGTAGCGATTCCGGACAGCCTTCACGGTGCTTGCAGTGCAGTGGGTTGCGCAGCAAATTCCATAAGGAAAAACTCAACCCCGCGTGGAGATGCGGACCGGGTAAAAGTCGGACACGGGATTTCCCTTTTGGGCTCTTTTGGCTCTTTTGGCTCTTTTGGCTCCAACAGTGATTGTTCCAACAAGGCAATCTTGGCGATCTTCAAAGACTTGCTGGAACTGGTTTAGTCCTGCTACTTAAGTTCAGTCTATTCAGGCCTTGGACTCCTTTCAATCAATCATCAATGATCATTGATTGCTCAAGGAGAAGATTGGCCTTGCAGTGGACGAGGTATGTAACAGTACCTTGCGTCAAAAGTACGTATGCCTTCTTTACCCGGGGTGCATGGATAATCTACCAAGTACTGGACTGGACTTCCACCGCATAAAAGCTGGAGAGTTGACTTCGGGATTCTGGGGTTGGGCTTGGGTTTGGGACGGTTTCATCATCATCACCCCACCCAGTCGTTGAAGTTCTTTCTTATCGTTGACTTTCTCGTTGGAGATTTGCCGGACGTCATACCGCGGTCCATCCGGTCAACCGCCCCACGTGTTGCTGGGACTGGGGACTTTTTTTTTCTCTCTGGCTCAGTCTATTCTTTCTACTTAACTGCATCACTGCTGCTTCCGCTGCTTCTCATCACGCCATCCCCTCCCTCCTTTTTCAAGGCTGAGAGGCAGCTAAAATCTCGACTGGACTCCACCGGATCAGTCCACGCACTTTGCAGAGATAGGGTGAAAGCAGCCCTGTAGTGTACGGAATACAGTACACAATCCTCTTTGTTACCTGTTAGATAGTCGTCAGCCTTTAGCCGTCTTTCACTTACCTTATCTTCATCTCCATCTCAGCTTATATCAACTGCCATCTTACATCTACACCTGCACTTCACCTACACCTTTACCTACAACCACCATCACCACCACCACCTACATCATCACCTCATCCAGCCCAACCACTACACCACAAGTATCGATAAGAATAATGGCAACCCTCAACCCCTCCCAAGCCCACCCCCAAAACCTCACCACCACCTCTCCGGCCAGCTCCGTCCCGCAACCCCCCAACCCCCTCAACCTAGCCGCCGCGGCCGCCATGGCCGTCACCAGCACTAGCACCAACACCACCAGCACCAACCCCTCTCAACATCCCACCGAACTGCACCAAACCCACCACCATCACCACCACCAACAACAACACCACCTAGACCCCTCAAACCACACCGACAACTACCCGCACCAGATCACCGGCTCCGGCGGCCCGACCGCCACCGCCCCGTTCCTGCGCGACTTCAGCCTCGTCGCGGAGGCAGCCAAGCGGGCGCAGATGTCCGTCATGGTGCGCGATCTGGAGGGTGTGACGCTATAGAAATGGCCGTCAGAATGACGTGCATAGATCTGGGTCCTGCAAATACGGCCAGAACTGATTCTTATTCTTTTCCGTTCAAAAACTGGTTAGATTTCGGTGCAAGAATGAAGTGTGAGGCGCGCGAGGTGAAGGGACAAGGATCGGAACGATCAAGCGACAAACCGGTGGTTACTTTAGAGTCAAGGGCTGGATTTCTTCGACTCGCGGGGGGCAAAGCGCCCAGGAGATGCGAATCAGAAAGAGAGGTGGATATGGGGAAGGTCATCGATGGATGCGATGCGATGCGATATACTTCCAGCGGAATCACGATCCAAGCCCAAGCCCAAGCCCAAGCCTAAGACCCGGACCAGGGTCAGGGCCGAAGGTTCCGCCAACCCACCAGCGCAAACCCAAAACCAAACCCAGTCAAAAACATACCCAACAGAACATCAACACCCACGACCAACCGGACAAATGAGCAGATGCATACATATATCCTTCATCCTCAGACCCTCCCTGACAACCACCTCGACCCCCCCCCACCCCCTCCACTTTCCAACCCAGCCCCCTGATGCACCATACCTGCACTAGTCAACTAATATCCCTCCCCTCATTCCTTTCTGCCCAACAATCCGACTTACATTGGCTCCTATGTTCCGGAAACATTTCTTCTGTTGTTCAATTCTCAAATAATAATGGCGCATACGTGTGGGGTGGTGGATTGATAGCGGAGCCTGGAAACATCCGGCATGAGTACGAGTACGAGCATGAGTATTTCTTGGGGCGTTGGACTTTTCTGTTCTTTGATGTTCCAGGTCTGGAGGACCTGGCTTTAATGTGGTAGCTGAGCGGTAGCGGTAGCGGTAGCGGTGGGATAGATGATACACGAGAATCCGAGTTGTTTCTTACTCTTACGCATACTCAGGTATGATGCGGTGCGGTAGTGTAGTGGACCTTTGTGGGAGTCTTGCTGACCCCTTCAAAAAAGCATGGGGTATTGAATAGTACGGGTGTGGGGAAAGGGCCAGGGAAAGGGTAGCATAGTATACAGAAACGTTCCCGGGTCAACCGTTGCGTCTGCATTACAACGCGGTGGGTCAAGTAGCACCACCACTACACCGCTGGACGGGAGTCTGGAGTACAGTCCACATATCGAAATCCAGGTCCTTGAAAAAGCGGAGGGGGAGGGGAGTGTCGCAGGGTAGGTATACTAAACCCACGACAGCCACATCTCACCCCGGTACCCTGGACTACCTTTACCTCTACATCTACCTCCAACCCATACTAAAGACAACCCCCGAAGAGGGTAGGTAGGTAAGTTGGCATCCAGTCCAGGCTGGACTGAATTGCGATCCATAGGCGCATGTATGGACAGTACATGTGTGTTGGTGGGAAGAACAGTACTTCCATGCATCAGGTCAGTCAATATATCAGGCGCGTCTTCAATACAGCCAGACCGGAGCCAGCAGGGCCAGCAGGGCCAGTGGATGGAAGGGAAGGGGGGGGGGGGGGGGGGGGGGGGGGGGGGGGGGGGGGGTCGATGCTGTGCTTGATGTATATGTCCTGTACATTTACATGTGAGGTACACACGTGTACCTAGACAGACTTACAGAGCTGGGTGGGTTTGGGATTTGGATATCCAATCAGTCCTGCGGGGAGTCGGTGTTCTGGGCCTAGCTTCATATCTTTTTGTTTTGCTTTCGGATGGAGGAAGCGGTAGTGGAGTACTGTACTGTGAATACTAGGTAACCCCTGGCTGTGGTGATCGGGTGGGTTTGACGGTTTCGGTCGGATTGGGTTGATGAATCCTGCCCTCATCAGATAAAAGCCATGCTACCGTACCTAGTAACGATACCTCAATGCTCAACCCAAGCCGATTCTTTGTGAAGTATGTGAACGAAGTTCTCGAATCTATCTATCTAACAAGTACAACCCCCCGAAACGGGACCGGGCCGTGCGGACTGAAAGGAGCACAGCGGAAAGGGGGTATGTCATACACACAACGCATCATGCAAAGCTATGTAAGATGTAAGGGTCGGTGGTATGGCCGAATATGATGGTATGTATGTACATGAAAAAAAAAACCATACGGTGGATGTTGCCTGTTGCCCACACCACCAAAAAAAAAAGCGTACTCGTACAATTCAAAGCAAACAAGTGTATAAATAGACATGCATGCGTTGTCTGGTTTTTTTTGGGGCATGTTTGTCCCTGAGGGTTGAGGTGGTGGCAAGCACTCATGTGATAGGTGGTCAAGAAAAGAAACGCAAAAGAAAGCACGGACCGAGAAATGATCAACACCAAACGCCGAGCTAATGCAGATGACAAGATCCCCAAGATTAAAGGAGAGAATTGAAATAAATCGGATCGAAAAAGGGGGGGGAATATCGAAGAGTAGAAAAGGAATGACTTTTAGACCAGATATTATGGTATAAAAATGGTAAGGTTCGACGGTAAAATGGTATAAGGATCGACTAACGGCCGCCTTTGGCTCGCTGAACTCCGAGGGAAATATGCATTTTTCGGGTTTCGTATGTGTGTGTGTGCGTGTGTGTTTGTGTCTGTGCGTGTTCTGGGTCGATTTAGAATTGAGGTGGTGGTATGAACAGGCGTCACGTGGAATGAGGAGGGATTCGGATTGACAAGGTCATCTGATGCGAAGTATATGGTGGTGTGATGACGGCGCAGCATTTGGAGTAATTTTAGATCTGCGTCGAGGCTCCGATCAAATTCGGCTGCGAGATGCTCCCGACCTGCCCCGGTCTGAACTTCTTCTTGCGCGAGAAGCTGATGCTCAGTCGACGGCTGAGTCGGCGGACCGGCGGGGTCCAGGCTTCAGTCGAGAGAATCGACATGGGGCGAGATTTCGGGGGCTGCGGATGGGCCGGAACCGCGTAGTAGTCCATTGTCGTCGGGCTGGCGATGGAGGTGCTGGACATCACCGCGTCCTCGTCAATCCCGAAGAAGGATTGGCGCCGCCGGCTGAGGACCTTCTCGCTGGTGCTCTGGAGGGACATGTCTTCGACAATATCGTCGAGGGCGTGGGAGAAGCGCCGCAGGAGCTTGGGCTTCTCGCAGATCGACGGGGCGCGCTGCTCCAGGCCGTACATCTGCAGCGGGGTCGACTCGGGGACATCGTCCCTCACGGGGGTGGAATAGTAGCGGGGGATCTTGTAGTGTTCCGGTCGACGACGAGGGGCGGGCGGAAACCAGACATGGTGATGCGGAGATTGTTGGGAGACGGGGCTTCCGGAGTAAGAGGAACGAGATGAATCGGTGGAGGCGGAGGTCAACATCCTTCTATTTCCGGCAGTGTGTGTGTATGGATGTTTGTGTTGGGTATGGTGGGTAGGTGGGTGAGTGGGTGAAGAGAAAGAAAAGAAACGAAAGGAAGATATTGATTGTTAGGGGAAGGAAGAAAAGAAAGTTGTAACACGGATATGACGAGGGAGGCTGAAGAACGATAGTAGACTAGAGACGATAGACTGGGGGAGGAGTTGTAGCAGCAGCAGGGGGGTTGGTGGTTAATTGACAAAGTGGACAGAGTAGGTAGTAGGGGTAGCAACGAGAACGAGAGGATGAGACCAACTCTCAAACGAGTCAGATGGTTCGTCTGTACTCGGTGTCGGGGGACTATAATTATAGCAGTTTACGGTAGCAAAGAAAGGACGAGAAAGAAACTAAAAGGAGAAAAGTGGGGGCATCCGGAGGATTCACGGCTTCACTGGCCCAAGACGGATGGAGATGGATCCAGTTATTCGCAGTGAACTGCCAGTGAACTGGTACCAGTGGTAATTCGGTGTAATTGATCGGTACCAACTACGCGAGTTGCCAGTGATGGGCCTGGTGGGCAGGAGAGAAGACTCGATGGGATATGCGGATATGCTTAGGAAGCGGACTGAATGAGGAGAATTATCAATCAGATCACCTATCAAGATCTGTCTCGTACATGTATATGTATTATGTACTTAGTATCCATACTACATACATACTACTAGGCACTCTAGCCGCCTGACTGCACCGTTTGCCGTGGGTAGGAAGCAAGCCGATTGGGGTGAGCCAACCGCCTTGACTGGCTCAGTGACGCGGCAATTGGTCGCCATGTCAAACACGGTTCTATGGTTAGCTACTCTGGCTGAAACATGCATGGACAACATCGTTTGATCCGCTTGTCGACACGCACTCAGGTGATGAATAGATCTCAGGAGACTGCGTGGATGTGTGGAAGTGGTGGGAGTGGTGGAAGTGATGGATTTGGAGGTGTGTGTGTGTGTGTGTGTGTGACATCAAAGTGGAGGAAGACAAACAGAACAAAATTATTGTAGCATTCATTGCATACTCGGACTAACTGCGAACTGCCTTACCCTAACCACCCTGAACTAGTACTGTACCCCATTACCATCACATCACTCTTCCTTACCCCTCGTCCCGAGAATACTGATTCCTTACCAATTTGACCAACCTGGCGATGCTGCGCTCAACCGAAGGAAATCATCAAGAGTCAAACTGGGGCGGGCCCCGGGACTAGTGAGTAGTGTCGAGCCAGCCACATTGCCCGCTGGGATGCAAGGTGAAACATGATTTGACTCGCTAGTGTCAAATCGGTTAAAGCGCAATGATCTCATCGGCCGCAGGGGCAGGCCCGCCGGGGCGGGGAGGGGAGAGGGGGGCATGTGCAATGCATTGCACTAGCATTGGTCTGTTTTCTTTCTTTCTTTTTTTTTTCCTTTCTCCGTACTGCCAGTCTGGCACTGCTGCAATATTCGGAAGTCATGTACGGTACGGGCACCCTTCTCCAGCCGAATGAAATGGCGTGCTTGAGAGGACCTTGGGACCTTGGGTGTACTGTACCCGAGCACAGTATTGAATCAATTTTCTCAGCCAACCTTCAACTTTAAAACTGATTCCCCGGTCAACCTGCGGTTCGCCGATCACGGCAGCTTATTATTGACATGATCCTCCTGTTGGCTAACCTATGTGCGGCTCAATGAGCTCCCTCCATTGTTCCACGGGGCAGAGTTGTGGTGTGTTGATTCTCTTCCTATACAACGAGAAAAATAAAGGAGCAAAAAAAAGTTTTCCACAATCCACTCCCTCATTCACCGTCTCTTCGTATCCAAACTTCGGCTCACTCACCGGTAGTTCCCACCAGCAAAATCTAATAAATCGAAACACAATGGCCATGCCCGACAGCTCGGGCGCTCATCGAGGGCCGGGAAGGTCCCATGTACTCCGTAGAAGCTCAGACATGAGCTTGAATTTTCCCTCATTTTCCGCGTTCTTCCTCGGCTGCATCGGATTTAGGCAGAAGCATATACCACTGGACAAGGGACGGAAAGGCCGTCGTCCAATTCACGAAGACAAAAAAACCCAGAAAAAACAAACAAACAAATGAATAGCCGCCGCCGCTCCACAATCGCCAATCTGGTAAAGTCTCCACCGTACAAAGAGTCAAGCACTTGGATGGATCAATCCTATTCCTACCGTATCTTTGCTCCCTTCTTCCGACGTCCGGAGAAAAAAGTATGGGTCAATGGACGAATGACGCGTTACCGATTTGCATGTCATATTGTCAATCCGTGCCGACTGACATACACCACGGTTGTCGTCTCCGTTTGTGGTGGCAAGTTCTGCGATCTTGGATGGTTGTATAATTGGTGGACGCCGATGAGAAGCCCTAATGTGGCACACGGCGTCCCATGGCTATGCTTGATGGACGAGGCGTCTTCCCGGACGTCTGGAACTCAGCCACGACCGTTGCTGTCGCGTACAGTCTCAGTCCATAATCACAGACATTCATGACAGTTCTAGAAACTTGGCGGCGGGAAATCCTATTAACTGATGGTCATCATAGCCGACAATACCTACGGTAGCTCTCATGTCAGATACATGGATACACACGATTGAGCAGATCTTCGCCACTAGATCGGAAGCCAGGCTCACCAAAACCCCCGGTTTGAACGCAGACATCTTCGTCGGCCGGTGCTATATTTGGATCCGTGGACCAACGGATGGCGTCAACGTAAGCACAGCCATAGAATCGACTTCCCTCCAGTAGTGTGGCTACCACGTCAACACGATGATGATGATGATGATGATGATGATGATCCGTACATTCAGCGTCGTCGCAATGCATCAACGAACTGTAGTTACAGATGAGTAGCACTCGCACTTGAGGCTGCATCAGCCGGACCCCACTGTCGTCGATCATCTGGAGCGCAAAGACGCGCGCGCGCGCGTGCAGGCCGTCAGTCCGTCACGCACAGTCCATGAGGCATTGAGTCTAGTCCGAACTTCATAAGAAGCGGTCGGTCGGTCGGTCGTAGTTGATGCGCTGGGCGGGCCTGTGCGAGACATCTGCTGAGGGCTAACAGCGTGGACACGCAGCGAGCATTGGCCGTATTGGGTCGGCTATTTTGACCTTTCGAAAGATCAACACCTGACTGCCAGTGGCTTGACGATGTGCGGATGGATGGACAACTTCGTGTTATACTAAGAGTATACTACTCACCCAACAACCCCCGGACCTCAATTGGAACAAGACCCCCGAAAAGGAACCACCGCCCACCCCTATTGAGACGAAAATTGACCTTCCATATGATATCGAAAACTCATCAAAAACCCTCTCTACCCCTAGAGTTCAATAGCAAAGCACCACACAGCCAAGCCAAGCGCAAAAGCATCTAAGACAAGCCCCCTCCCGAGTCTCCGAGAGTCCCCCACCGTCGGCGTCGGCGCCCGCGCCCGCGCCCGCGCCCAGCGGAGCACACTGCCTGTCGTCTAACCCTTCACTTAATCCACTATAAACCACTGAAACCCTTCTCAGGAGACACTGTCCGAGCATCAGATCTGAGACAGGGGGAGGCTATACCTTCATGGCCAAACCACTCATTCGCATTCCGTCGAGTACGGCACAAATACAGCGGTCCTTTGCAGAAAGACATACGGAGTACATCGCTAATCAATCACTTATCGCTATCGATAACATGCAGTCTTAGTGCACTCCGTAGTAGTGTATCAGCTAGATTACAGTGCAGCCAGCATTCCTTCTAGAAAGAACCCCCGTGTGCATTCCACGCCAGCGGCCAGCCGGATGGTCGGCTACTTACCTGCCAGGAACGTAGGTTGACTTGGGTGTTGGTGGCGTTTCCCCCATCTCCAGTCTGCCCGATACCGCCAGCCGTCCAGTCCAGCACAGTACACTAACTACACTGCACTAGTCAATTTACCACATAACAACAAAAAATATCCCAAATTTTCCTTATTCACCATGAAAACGCAATTTCTGCCTCTCTCCCAGGCTCAGAGATAATAAGCGCTAACCAAGCTACAGTACTCATGAGGTGTTCAAAACCACCTTAATCCCTCGGCTCCAAGAAATCAATAAATAGGGGTTCACTACCGCCTTCGAAGAGAAAACGGGCGGCGGGCCCTGCCCCTATTACGGAGCAAGCAAGTAACTTAAGCAACCAACCCTTTTATCCTCAGCAGCATGTCATCAGCAGCAGCAGCAGCAGCAGCAGCAGCAGCAGCAGCAGCATCTCTCCACCTTTCTTCCTTCATTCATCTTCTTCCATGGTTACAAACGATCCATGGCCTGATAAGTTAACTCCCAGTAGATTCTGGCCGCTTTCTCAAATCTCTACCGTTACAGTAGACTACTTTAAGTCCTAATAGTACCTCCCCAAGTCGCTCACTCATACCGGTACATACATGGTCTAACTTACCTATGCGGTAGGGTGAATGACAACCAGTCAGACCCTGAACCAGGGGGTAACCAACCGTCCAACACAATTTACCTACAGACACCCGAAGACCCTGAAGCTAAGGTAGCTACTCGTAGCAGCTACGGTACTCCGTACCTAACTAGCTAAGCCCGCTAAGGCTAAGGCTTGAAGCCCCTGCTCCTGCTCCCCTTCCTTCCCTTCGGCTTGGCAAATAATGCCCCGTAGACTAACGAGACTAACGCCAAGAGCTGTTAATTAAACAGGGTCCCCCCCCCCCCCCCCGGGGCCCTTCAAATTTGGCTTCGTCGGGGGGTCCCTCGGGGGCCAGGAATCACAGATACACTACTTCGTACACTAACGCAGGAACTATCGGCGGACTACGGACTAGTTCTACTAAAGCCTGAAGGATGGATGGATCTTGACGCTACCGGCTACACAAGAGTGCGGCGCCTCGCCCGCCTCGGGAGGGTCGGAGATTAGGTGGGGGTCTGCATTGCTCTAGTTCAGTTTGCCATGACTACATTCGGAAGAAGGTCTGATTCCTCAGGGCTCAGCTTGGAGATGGGATTACCTCATAGGGGAGAGGACGGAATCGGATTTACTCCTAGCCAGGAATGTACAGGATCAGGCCCCTCGGGTCGAAGTCAAGAGAAGGTTAAGTAATCAGATAAATACTTTTTCAATCCATAGTTGGCTAAATCAATAATCAATAAAAACAATCAAGGGTTCCCAAGGTATCAAAGTCATCAATCATGAAGAAAACAGCAGACCTCACAAAAAAATATGGACAAGAAATCCATCACCACCAAAATGCTGATACATGATCAAGGCGTCCTGTTCATGCCGTCCTGACACCTGTACATGAAAAATAAAAAAGAATATGCAAGAAACGAAGAAATGTGCCCCATGTCCACCCTTTCTAGGTATAAATCCCATGTCCCATCCATCCCATATACACGACTGGAAAAGAAAAAAGCCCCGAATGTTAGTATCGTCTTCCTGTTTGCCCGTTTTTGTTTGCCCAATCCTTGTCCGTTGTCCTGTTCTTCCTTGACAAGAAAAGAAAGCCCGAAATGGAAGAATGCAAGTCGAAAAAAAAACCACCCAGCACCGTGAAATACACCAAAGAGAAAAGAAGAATGGGTAAAACAAGGGTTTGTTTTACATGAAAGCACAAGACGATTTTGCGTTCAGAAGAGAAGAAAGTGATCCAAAAGTTGATCACAGGCGGCTTGCTAGGATTCATCACTGCTTGGAGCGGCGATGCTAGAAAGACGCATGCAACAAGCCGACAAAGCTATTTGCTAAGGTTTCATTGAACCTTTACGCAGCAAGTCCGTTAAACTGCGCAGCAGCCTGGCTGGCTTCAATGCTGCGGAAGTTCAATCCCAGAGTGATCAGTTCCTGAAGGCTGGCATTGACCTTCTCGTGCATAGCAGAGTCCTGAGGCGTGATGTTGCTGATCTCCTCAAGCAACCGGGAGCGGCAGTTGTAGTAGTTCCTCTCCGCATTCTGAAGGCGCTGGTTGTGGTGAGCAGAGGTCTGCTGAGCAGCCTTCAAGGGGTTGGTCTGCGACTGGGTGGAGCGAGTGCGCTTCATGGTTGGGGCGGCAGTGACGCCGGTCACCCGACGCTTACGTCCAGTTTCCTTCTTCTTGTTGCTGGGTCCAGTAGTAGGAGAGGCGTCGGGGGAGCTGTGCCTCTCGGAGGTGTTGTAGTCGTGAACCCGTCTCATGTGATCAAAGAGGTTCCATCTGCGGGGGAATCCATAACCCGGAACGGAGCGGTCGCATCCGTCAAAGAGACACAGGTGAGGGTTGTCACCATGGCCGTGGAATCCGTGGGCTTCGCGCTCGTGGCGGAACAGGCAAGCATTGGACGAGAACTGCAGCTGGGCATCCATGCACGCAGGCATCTTGCAGCGGTAGGGCTTGAGGTGGGAGTCCAGGTATTTGCTAATTCTGGGTCAATATCATTCCTGCCACCAACAAGGACGGCGATACTCACTGGTAAGCACACTTCTGGGTAGTGGGAGGGTGGTTGCAAGGCTTGTCGGACTTGGCATACGGGCAGTAGTACTTTCCATCACTGAAGGTAGGCAGGGAGTAGTAAGGGTGATCCCGTGGGTTGCGCAGCTCGGCGCTTTCCTTGGATTTCTGTCGAAGAGTGTCCTTGACGGGCAACGGGGGGAAGAAGTCTGGATCCTGCTTCACCTGAGGTTGAGACGGTGAGGTCTGAATAGTAGGTCTACGAGCACTCTTGGTCGGTCTGATGGTTCTGTTGCATGTCAGTACACCCGTCAATATGTAAACTCAAAGGGGACTAACCGGTTGGGGTCCTGTTCACTCAGAGGAGGCGTGAGGGGGAACAGAGGGTCTCCGAGGTTGATTCCATGGCTTCCAACGGGCGTGGCAGTGATATCCTTGAGCATGGCATCTTCGTGGGTCATGAAAGTGGGGTATCCAGTGTGGCAAGAGGTAACAGAAACATCATTGCTTGCTTCAGTGAGAGGGGGAGAGACGGGGACGGGCTGGAACATAGTGGTATATTGGTCCATGGGAGATCCTTGGTAGTTCCTCGAGTCTGCGACAATGGAGTTCCATGCGTCGTTGGCAGCCAGGTGGCTGTCATCGGTGTGAGAGCTTTGGCCGACGGAAAGAGCATCGTCGGTTGAGCAGGACTGGGCACCATTTGATCCACAAACATCATTTTCAAAAGCAGAGAAGTCAACCAGGGATGAGTAGTGGTTGAACTCTTGTGCGTGGGTGAAGTCCATGTCATTCTGTTCGGACATATCCTGGATGCTTGAGAAATCGGACCCGGCGTGATGATACATTACATCATTGGGGCCAACAGTGGTTGGCAGAAGCTGTTGGGAGAATGAATACGACAACATCTGGACTTCGGGAGATTCAGGCTTGGACATGGCACCATTGTCAAGTGCATCCACATCGCTCAGAGCCCAACCCTTGAAGTCACTGGGAGTTCCATGGCTGTGGTGGGTACTTGAACACAAAGAGAAATTGTCCTGGCTCGAAAGTTCATCATCCTGGATTCCTCTGGAGGCCATGTTGGAGAGTCCTGGGATCATTTGTGATTGCCTTGACTGGGAAATGTGGTCCATGTGGTGCATAGATGACTGGGACAAAGACATGTTCTGTGGTTCAGACTTGATCTGAGGGGTCATTGTATGTTCCAGACTGGCTGGAAGGTTGGGGCAAGCACTAAAAAGCAACTTTGAGTCAGTACACCAACTTCGCTTGATACGAGAAGCAACAAAAGCAAAAATTCAATCGTGCATTGGGAATCCATGATGGACCAGGGCCTATGATCATGTTAGATTGAAGACTCGTAAATGTTAGGTGAAGATCTACCAACCAGGTGGGTGAGAGAAAGAATGAGATCCAGGTACTGAATGGGTCCATCTTGCGGTTGAAAGTCGGTTTGAAACGAGGCCGATGGTCAAAGGGGAGGTGAGTTGACCAGGTCGCGATATCCAAAAATGATTGGCCTAAGTGAAGTGATCGGAAGGTGAACGATGGGGCCATGAGTGCAAGGGTCGATGATCCATTTGAGTCCAATTACTACAAGGGTAGCAACAAACGGTACGGGACGAAGTGAAATCGAGGCTGAAGGATACGGTCCAATATTTGTTGTCTTATTGTCAATCCAGGTCAAAGCGTCAGTCCTGAGGCCATGCTATACATTGTGAATCCAAGTCGCGGCAATTCTTAATCCAGGAGAAGGAGGAATCCAAGTCTGGTACGGGTTCATGAAGCATCAAACAATTCCAAGACGGTCAAATCCAAGGGCAGCATTCCAACTTCCACACAGGCTTAGTGTGAAGAGATCCAGGGGTTCCAGGCAGAAGCAGAAAAGTGGTCCAGAAGTGTCGAGAAGAGTGTGCAACATTAAACAACACTCAAGAGTGTCCAGTCACACAGCGGCCGCTGTGTGACGCATGTTTATTCAAGCCACGGCAAGTGGATGAAGTTCGTTCTGTGACGAAACAGGCCAGATGGGTTTAAAAGTCCAGGAAGTCCAGTGGGCGATATGCGACGGGGCGAAAGTAGGCGAGACGGAGATCCAGAACGGGTCGAGAGGCAACAAGCGCATGGGGAGAAAAAAAAGCAAACAAGAAACAAAGAACGAGGGATCTACCTGTTATTCGTTGTGCTCAGACACAAGCCCGGGAGAGCAAAGAAAGCAAACAAAGCAAGCAGGTCCGATCCAGGATATGGACTGGGTTCCAGAAAGATAGATCAGGCTGGTATCAGGGCCAAGGAACTGATTCTGCGTTTTTTCCTTCAAGATCCACGGACTGGAACTTGTCTGACAAGAGAAAAGAGGCCTGGGAATCGAGTAAGATGTGGAAGAGAGGAAGCTAGCTGATTTGACTGTGACAAATCGAGCACAAGAGTGATGAAGTGGGGTGGTATCTCGAGAGTAGAAGTGGAAGAAGAGTTGGGTATCGCTGATGTTTGGGTATCTAGAGTGGGAATCTGTTGGGTTTCTTCTTCGAGTCTGGTGTGAGATAAATAGGAAAGGTCGAGAAGGATTCCATCTGGAGGGGCATCGAGGGCCTTTAAGAAGCGATGGGATCGCATCCTTTTTTTTCTCGCTCAGGAGACAGGGCGGGGGTCGTGTGTGTGAGAGGGGTGGGAAAAGGAGAAATTGCCGTCCAAGCGTGTGCCGGGCTTTGCATGCTCATGCAGCAGGCGGACTGCCTCATTCTTCCCAGAGTGGGAGAGCAACGGACGATGATTTGACCCTGCAAGACATGGCGGTGATTATGGTGCAGCGCCAGGTGGTGTTGTTCGCGCACTATCTACCAATGAATTAGTGGAGAAGCGGCTTGACGTGGCCGGGCGGGAGAAACGCGATGGATGAAAGTGGATGAGGATGAGTGAGAGTGGATGAGAGTGGATGAGAGTGGCCGAAGGTTGGATGGAAGTGGATGCGGATGAAGGGATAGTGGATGTATCATTTGGCACCGGCACCACCCGGGCAATTCCTTCCAAGGAGCGGTGAGGCGGCACAATGGGCGTGATTGGCATTTCGCCCCGTAGACTGAGCATGATGCAATGGCAGGCAATGGCAGGCAATGACCGTCGCGTGCAGAACTAACAAACTAACGCAGCGCCCCTGACCATCAATCAGAAGTAATCAGAAGCAATCAGGAGCAATCAGGAGCCGGTCAGAAGCCATCAAAAGCCCTCAGGTTCAGCCCCCGCCTGCCCTCGTGAAATTCACCAACTCTCGGCCTGCCATCGGCTGGCTGAGATAACAACACGTCAAGACCCCTCCTCCTCTCGGGGAACAGGGTTCTGAACTCTCCTCCTGCATCGCATGCAAGCAAACAGCGCTGTCACAGAACTCTCGGACTCACGGACAACTTCTCCCCCTTCACCCTTTCACCCCTTCACTCCGTCCACACCCCACCTTCCCAAAAGTACCTAGAGCTCCGACGATGAGGTGTTACGTTTCATCAGCATGAATAGGGACCTGCATGGATCTCGAGGATCTGGTTTCGAGGAGAATAGGAGGCAGAAATCGTCGCATCTGGCACCAGTCTCCAGATGCGCCGGGAGGTTGGGCAGCAATGTCATCATCTAATTACGGATAGTTTCGGGCAAGTGGGAACTAGACGGGATCTAGTGAAATGATTTTCATATTTTAATTGCTTGTCTTAGAATGAAATTAGATATTCAAGAAAAGAACCTGTTTCTGGAGTCCGCTGATTACGAATACCGAGGGAGAACTCCGGATCATGGATTCCTATTTACGGAGCGCTCAGGATCTGTGTCTGAAAACAGGCAATGTCAGCAATGGCCAGCAAATAGAATGGCGGGAAATGACAATGCAACAAGGCAGGCATGGATGTGTATCAGATAAAATTGAAAGATGGTATACGGTTTTCGTTCAGCGGTCCGAGACCTCAGGTGAACTATGCTTATTGGTAGGTTGTTCATCATCAAGGGCGCGAGGGCCCTCCAGCGAACATCCATGCGAAAGGAGGGGCAAGAGGAGAGAAAAAAGAAACAAATGGTCTGCTTACCTTCAGCTGATCTGTGAGCATGGTTGCCGATTTAGGCGACGGGGAAAAAGGGCAAGGACAGGACAGCCTGTTTCAGCATCCGACCTGACAGTTTCGTGGACCTGTCAACATAAAGACAGGAGGTCCAGATCTTGTCATGTCGGATGCAGACAGCACGACAAGGCGACAGCGCGACAGCGCGACATGCGCAGGTTGGCTGCTGAAACAACGCGAGGGTTGTCTGTTGTTTGAGAGGGAAAGGAAAAAATTTTTGGCGTGTGGGAAAGCGGCTTATGAACCAAGCGAGTATCACGTGGATTTGCGAGGTTTGCACTGAATCGTGGGGAAGTGCCAAAGTGGTCGGTCATGGGTTAGTCAGACAGTCAGACACTGAGTGGCTTTCCAGCTTCTATGGTTCGTTGTCCGGGCCGAGCCGGTTGGATCTTGTTTCCAAGTTGCGACTACGGCGGCAATACTAGTAATTCGAAGACCATTCCTCTTGAGGTAACGCTACATTTTAGCAGCTCGAGATTGGGATGCTCCGCGACATTGCCTTCAATTCTTCAATTCTTGGTGTTGCTGTCAATCGCGCTTGCACTTGAAATGACTCCGGAGTAGGGCACGGTCTATTCCATCGGGCTCTAATCGGAGCCAGCCCTCCCATTGAGAGATTCAATTGAATTGTCCCCGTCCGTGGTACGATACAATATATCCAGATGCTCAATGGCGTAGACACGGCGCATGTTCGTTGGCTCGATCTCACTACAGACGCAGCTGAAGCACAGCATCATCTGAGGACGTAGCGATCTCTTGCATATGACTTGAGAAATATATATTGACGCTGTGTGTCGGCCTTGCCTTGCAGTGCAGTGCATATTGGCCACAGAGTTGACTCGTTACATTGAGCACAACCTGCCTCTTCAGGCATCACATGACGGCGGTGGCTCGGCCACCACCATTCTACCATTGAGACCGCGGCCTATTGACATCACAGCACCTTGTCAACACTAACCCATTAGCTGACCTGCAAGAAGTCCATCAGCCATGAACTGGACCGGAGGACGTCTCCGACGTCATTCTGCTATTCACGCAAAGAGCAGGAAGCAGAAGTTCAAGAAGCAGAGCACAAACACAAACCCCATGGCTACGGGAGCTGCGCTTCTCGACCTACCAGCGGACTGTCCTCGGCAGGCGCCGGGGGAGGTGAGTATATCCCACCATCGGCACGAGGTCGTGCAGGACAGCTAATAATGAGATTGCACAAGCGTAGCAGGGAAGGTTCTCCAGCCTCCGTCACCGAGAGTCACCACAGACCCTCCAACGACAAGGAAGACTCGCAGCCCCGCCAGCGTCTGGACCGCCTCCGACGCGAGCTCCTGAAAAAGCCCGATTGGGCCGCCGTTGCCGCAGCACGGCCAATCCAGATCGCATTCCCCACTCCAGAGTCACAGGCAAGGTTTGGGAAGCGGAGAAAGATAACGGAGAGTGATCGGACGAGACTGGGCACTTCTGGCTCGCGCTCAGTCCATGTTGTACGGCATAGGAAGCGCAAGGGTTCTCCCATGGAGGCGGTGGACTTCTCACAGATGAGTCTGAGAATAAACGGCAAGCGAGTGGTGAAGAGAACCACGGACTCTGTACCGGATCAACCAGTCAATGTCTCTTCTCAGTCGATGCTGCTGGACAGCGACCGACCAGTCTCCGCCAATCAATGCGTGCGGGCGCATTTACCTCAGAGTTTCGATGGCAGTGATGTCTTCCAAGACAGCTCGCTTTTGCTTGGAAGTAGCAAGCCGTCGGTGATTGTACATCCAACATCATCGGTTCTTGACTATGAGTCGTATGCCCCAAATGCAGCAAGTGCCATATCAAACAGTGAACTGAAGCGATGCTTGGGACCACTCGAGGATTCTCAAAGCCTGAGACCATACTTGAGTGATGCTATTAGTCCTAGCCCGCAACCCCAGAAAGCCCCACGTATCATATCGAAGATTGTACTCGAGCAAGATCTACTTGAACAGAAGGACTTGCAACGATACTCGAGTCGGAGTACGAGTCCCAATCGGGAATTACTAGTCCGGCGACGGTTCACAATCGATGATCAGATTGACGCTGAACGAGAGGGTATGTTAACACTGCCGTGGACTCACAGAGGTGGAAGCATGCCTCAGGATCAGTACAACAAGGACAGATTGAACACCAGAGCCCGGTCACCGCTGTCGGTCGAGTCAGATGGGCGGAGACTGGACCATCTGTCAGCTACGACTCCGCCTCTCCATGAATATGCCTGGCTCCCAGGACCACGTCTCCGACTGGAGAAAGAAAGACACAAAACTGACACGACGAGTTCCAGATCACGAGCAAGACCTACCACAAGCTGCAGAAATGCAAGGCAGGATCCATCGCTGAAGGTATATGGGCAACCCGTGCCGCCCGAATGGGAGTCTCATTGCCGACCGACACAAGCTCCAGCATGGGGTTCAATGGATATGGCGAAAGGACTATTATCTTACAATCCACCCAGCGTCGGCACGCCACAGAAATCTTCAACATCGGAAGCTGCTCTAAGTCCGGGCCATTTTAGATTCACTAATCCCAGACTAGAACCCAAGCCTACCGTGGACTACCGAGAGTCTACCTTGCCCTGGAGAGCGACTGGCCCGACCACTCGACACAGACAACCAGTCCATACGTCTGGCTTCGTGCTTTGACGGATGAGGATGACGAAGGCCCTCAGTTGCTCGTTTCATCATTAGCAGTCCGTAGTCAGTAAACTGGAGATAGTGTGGATACATCCTAATCATAAATATCATCTAAAAGCAATGACGAAGCATACTTCAAAATCACCACAACGTATATACCTGCAGGCCAGCCCGGAGCATCGCAAATCTAGAACGCACCCTGCACAACCAACCCCGGCCTTCCCACACTCTTATCAGCATCCCGACCTCCCTCGACCTCAACCTCAACCGGCCCCAAGAACTCCCTGACCACCTCCTCAAACACCTCCTCCCCAATCTCCATATGCCTCCCAGGCACAGTCCGAAACACCAAGGCGCCCTTCTCATCCAACTCCCGCAACCCAATCCAATCCTCCTTGTAGATCTGCCTATCCCTCAACCCAACCACCACGCCATCAGCATCCACCCCGGCAAACCACGCAGACTCCTTCGGATGCACCACCCCATCCTCCTCAAACATAAGCATCACAAACTTTTCCAGCGTGCTCAAATTCTCCTTATACGTCTCATTCTTGACCTCGCGCTCATTATTCACATCCGCCAGGAAATTGCTGTGCTGGAGGTAGAGCTCCATCTCCGATTGCTGCTGCTGCTGCTGCTGCCGAGCAGCCCCAAGTTGCGCATCCCCATCCCCCTCCCCCTCCCCCTCAAACCCCTCATAACCCACTCCGCCCCCACCGCCAACCCCAGACCCCTTCCCAACACCCGCCTGCGGCCGAAAATACTGCCCCGGCACGAAACCCCCCTGCACAACCCCACTCCACCGCCCAGCATGCAGCAACGCCTCGGCGCCCAAACACACCAGATCCCCCCACCGACACGCCTGGAACTTGGTGATCCCGTTATGCTGGCTCCCGAAGGTGATGAGGGTGCGGACGGGCGGCGCGTTGCAGCGCTCGACGTAGGCGCGCAGGAACTGGCCGCCCTGGGAGAAGCCGATGGCGTTGACGGCGGGGGCGGTGGACAGGATCGGGTCCGCGGCGAGCTGGGCGCAGACGTCGGCGATCTGGGTCGTGAGATTGCCCAGGAAGGTGTTGCGGCGGTCGGTGGCGGCGTCGTCGCCCAGGTGGATGAGGTGCGTGTAGGTGCCTTCGTGGATTCGGGTGACCACCTCCGTCAGGGCGGTGAGGGAGGGGTTGGTGTAGGTGTCGCCGAGGCCGTGCCAGATGATGAGGGGGAGGGGGGTCAGGTCTTTTGGGGTGGTCCTGGGTTGAGGCGTTGGGGAGGTGAGGGCTTGGGGGAGGAGAAGGGGGAGGAGAGGGAGGAGGGTTGGCAGGAGATGCATTTTGGTGCTTCTTCCTTCTAGTCTTCAAAGATTGAGGGGAAGAGAACCAGATTGATGATGATGAGAGTGGAAGGAGGATACAGGGAAGGAAAGGAAGTTGCGGTGATTGCAGGTCGAGGTTGAGGTTGCGACGCGCTTCGCTTGGGCTTTTGACGTAAGGCGGTGGCTGGTCCCGCGGCGCTAATTTGGTTCCTGAGGAGAGAATCTGGGGAAAGTGGAGCCCATCCCTACTGTACTGGACGTTGTAGACTTACAGCATGCACAGTACTCTTATGACTACTCTCTGTATGTCAATAGGACAAAAGTTTACTCTGCGAGCCTGTGAGAATTCCCGCACACCTATACATTAAGTCTCTCTATCCAATGCACACGAATTAGTTCTTGTACTCAGTACAGCACTCCTCCCTCTATACATCAAATACAACATAGGAAAATATAACAATGAAAGTAACAGGTAGGATGGTATATTCAAGCCCCGCAATCATGAGACAAACAAAAATAAAAACGATTGACATGAAAAAACTAATACGGGGGACGTCCGATTCCTCCGCTGATGCCCCGTCGACCAAGACCTCCACGAGCCCTTGCACCTCCTGGCCTCAATTCAGCATGAGCGGGCGAGAGGAACCCCTCCAGAAGTTTGGTCACCTCGCGGCGCGGGTCGGAACTCGAAAGAGCGTCGCCGTCAGCAGCTTGTGCCGCCAGACCGGTGCTCGATCGACTCTTGTGCTTGCTGAGGCCTTTGCCATGGTGAGGCAAGGCGGGCGTAACGGCCTTCCCGTTCACAGCAGCTTGTCCACGCGGCCCGGGAGCAGTCGAGGGTCGGTCGGAAGCTAACGAACGTTGCGACTCGCTGGCGAGGTTTCCCGTAACGGTCAGAGAGGGCGGAATCGGAGGCACAGGAGGAATATCCTCGTGAGCCATATAGTACATCTGCGAGCCCGCAAAAGAAGATGTTGATGCTTTCGGAGTCACCGTGTCTCCGTCCTGGCCGTCGCGCGATTGATGGCGGATTGAGATGCCATCTGCGTCGAATTCCGACAAAGAATAGCCGCTGACCATGCTCTCACTGCTCGACGAGACAACGCTGCGGTTGGAGGTATCAAGTCGGCCTCTGAGGGGGCTGAGGCGCCGGAGCTTCTCCTGATCATTGATCGAAAGCACGCGTCTCAAATCATTGACATGCACCGGAGACTCCCGGCTGGAACTGTGAGCCCGGACCCGAGCAGATTCCGGAATGCTCATCCGACGAGAGTTGTGCAGACCAGCTGCAACTTGCTGGCCGGATTTGGGAGATGTGGTGGAGGGAGGGCTGCTCTCTGTCGGGTTCACGTTGAAATGATTGCGAATCGCCAGCGTTCCGGCTCTTGATCCATTCATAGACATGAATTCTGCCTTCTCTCGCTCGGCAGCGGCCAGGCACAGTTCGCGAGTCCAAGCCGATAACATTTGCTCGCGAGCTGTGGAAGAAAGGAGCTGTCTCTGTGGAATGCCCTGGAGACCCGACCCTTGTCCCAGCACTGGCAAAGTTGGGGCACGCCCTGGAGACGAAGGAGGGCTGCTGGCTGCATTCTGCACAGAGAAGTTGTACGAGTCCTCGATACAACGAACGAGCTCTTCCGCCTCACCGAAGGGTGTAAGCTGGTTGACATCCCCTGCGTAGTTAGCGGCATTGTTACTGCCTTGGAGGATAGTCTCCAGACTTGCTGGGGGTAGGCGAATGTGATCAAGCCAGAGACCAAGCTTCTGCCTCTTGACGATTTCGTTCTGTATATCCCTGCCCACTTTAGTGGTTTCCAAGTCGAACTTCTCCGACACCGCCCAAAGATATCCATACACCAGACTACCAATGTTCACCTTCGCAGTGACTGACTGCAGAGATTCGACAGTGCCCACATCTTCTTGGAGCTTCAAGGACATAGAAAGCCCGAAGCGAATGGCATTCACTCCCAAGTGATTGACAAGGCTTGCCAGCAGAAGGTGCAAAAGCCGCATCTCAGCAACCTGTGCAAAAGATTCAAACGCGATGTCATAAACGACCAAATGTAGCAGCCGGAGGAAATTGTGCTGGGCCACTAGAATGGACTTCTCCCTCTGATTCACACCCATAGAAGCGGTCCGTTTGCCGCTCTTCTCGATGTCAGACATCTCTCGTCTCAGATTGTGGGTCTTGCCGGACTTGTCGTTCACCAACAGATCTTGCTGATTGGTCTCCAACTTGAGCCAGGTCAGGAATGCGTCTGCGTACGCATAACGAACCTCGTTCTGGGACTCCTGTAACAGCCACTGCGTCCCCTCCCAGACATGAATGCCCACTTTGTTCCTCGTTTCGGCGCCAGCTGCGGCCGCAGCTTTCCGGGAATTCGCCACCAGTAAGATGTTCTTGATGGCCCGGAGAGCTGTGGTCTTAGCAAAACCAGATGCAAAGGCAACGTAGTTGCTGTCGCCCGAAACACTTGGCGCCTGAGAGCGCGCACCGGGAGAATCGATCTGAGATGAGTTTGGTGGCTGGTCATGAGAGATTACAGGTTTGACGCGAGTCAAGATGGCTCTGATCATGTCAACAACTTGATCGCCATAATATATGTGAGTGGCGAGGTCTCCGATGCACTTCTCAAGGAGAGAGAGCTGCTCCCTCCTTTTGCCGGACGGCTCCACCACCTTTTCCCCTCCGGGAGAAGACAGTAAGAACGACATATGCTGTAGAAGACCCAACAGGATATCAATAACACTCAAGCCAATCATGTTGACCGGGGATTTTAGCAACCAGTCAATCATGAAGATGACAACAAATGGTTCGTCCAAAGTCTCGTCGCTAAGTTTCATGTCCATTAAAATCTGCATCATAGTGACTGGGATAATGAACCGGACTTGAACAGGACACCACTTGGCTATGATTTCCACCAGCGAGGTAGCCCAGTTCTCCCTGGTGTCCAGTGCGAAGCTCGTGTTGCCAGTTGGGATCTTCCGAAGAATAAACTCCAGCGCAATTTGAGTAGTGACTCGAATCTGGCCGCGGCTGCTTCCACTAACAACAATGCGCTCGAGACAGCGAAGAGCGAGAAGCCGAACATCCAGCTCGGCCTTCTTGTCTGCGTCGGCTGCGGACTGCGATGCCAACACCGGATCACCATTGGCTGTGTCAACTGTCTGCACGGTCGCGGTGCTAACGCGCCGTTTGTGAGCGAGCTCGGTGTCTGCCTTTTCCGACTGCTCAAGCAGATGTTCGAGCGAGGTGACTAGATCCTCATCTCCTTTGCACAAATTCTGAAGTACGATCGGCAATGTAATTCTCAGCGAGTCACCGCCATCGGCCGCCAGGCCCGTCTCGGAGCCGACCACGCCCTTAATCGCGCGCAATCCCGCGTTCCTCCACCGTAAGGCCATGGGTAGGCTCGGGGCGAGGGCATTGGCCTGAGAGGATGGCTCGACCTCCGCAAAGCTCGCATACGTACGTACCACCTCGCGATACTGGGTTGCGAAATCGGGCTCCGCTGTCAGTGCTGCCACATCCTGATGGCTGCAGAAGGTTTCGAAGGTGGCGATAGAGTCCTCCACGATTGTGATATCACGAGAGCGGAGCACGGTTTCCAGGATTGTGAGGACGGATCGGGCGTAGATTGGGAGGTCGCGGGGGACTTTTTCGATAAGGGCCGTAAGGATCTGGAGCGTGACCTGCACATTGCTACACGAGATCAGTCTCTTCTTCAATACTGCTGCAGCAGACGTAACATCCACCAAGCACATGGTCACTCATTTTCGCTCGAACTTACCCTGTCTTGCGACGCCAAACATCGCGAGCGGCCCGTTTCTCCAGGAAAGCGCCAACCTTGGTCAGCTTGCTGCGGCGAGTGCTGGCATAGTAGAGCAGATACGACAGTTCACTGGGGTTGGGCTTGACCTCCTGCACCCCTTTCTGGTATTGCGGATAGCATTTCAGCACCAGGACCTGGTGTTTCGGCCGGCATGACTGGCGCACGCCCTCCATTGGTGTATATTCCGGCAATGGGTACCCGAATCGCGGTATATGAGGAATTCCAGGAAAGGAAGGGGGATGCGCAGATTCCGTCGCAGTATCGGGCGATAAACCACAGGAAAGGGAGGACTAGACAGACTAGCCAAGGTGTGCTTGTCTATGAATCGACCATCCAGGAGGTTTCGCGGAAAATTGGGTTAGTAAGAGCCTTGATCGGGTAACGGTCAACGTGGACCTTAGAAGGGCTGAGAGAGAAAGATCAGAAAAGAAGGGGATTACAAGCGGGGTAACGCCAACGAAATGAGTAAAAGCTAGAAGTACACAATGAACAGTGAGCAAGAGTGAGCAGCAGCCAAAACAAGGACCAGGGCTGAGTGGTTGGGCTGGCAGAAAAGCGAGGCAGAAGCGAGAGAATCCACCCCTCGGATGGACTGGGAAAGACGGCGATAAGTTCAAAGGTAGCCAAAGGTAGAGAGTAAATTACTAGTTGACGCGGCGGGCGGCGGGCGGCGGAGGTGATTGAATCCACTCCAGAGGTTCGGGAAAATCAGCCCCGTCCGCCGTGACTGTACGGAATACTGTACAGTACATTAATTATGCATGCATTGACTATCTCACAGCAAGATACGTCTTAGACTGAGTTATCATTGCAACTAATAGATGTTTTATTGACTGACTGTTTACAATACAGCTAACACGTGTGTGCATGTCATCGCATCGACCCGATCAATTAATTGGTGATGCTGTTCTTTTCGTTTCTTTCCCCCTGCAACCAAACCCCACGCCAACGTCATCGACTGCTTCCCAGGCACCGTTCCCCAGCCTCTGGTTCGAGCACGGGAAAGAGAGACTGTGAACTAACTTCACATAGTGTCATACGTACATCTCTCGATATGAGGGTATTCCCCTTCTGATCTATCTTCTCACGCGAAGAACAGCCCAGCGACATCGGCTAGCATGGAACCGAGCACGGCATTCCGGAGCAGATCTCGATCGTCCCAATTCTGAGACTTTCAAGTCTGGTCGCCGAAATGTGGAGTGCCTTTCCTGACTGGCCACTTTCTTCTTGACGGATAGCACCCCGGAAATCAATCAGGCTCACGAGCCAGCCAGAAAACCGCCATGGCTGTGCGACCGACCGTCTTGTACTATATGTACCTCGGTCACACATGACACCCCAGCACCCATGGTTCGCGATTCACCGTTGTGTGAACATACCGAGCGAGCGAGCCCCTTATATTCTTCCCAGGTTTCTCTCAAGAGTGGTACCTATCCCACACGAATCACCAGTAATCTCCTGTTATTCCTCGATCCTCATGCAGATGATTTCAGGGTACTAGTTGTGTCCCTTGCCAAGCCCCGCCCACAGAAACCTCAACTCCCCTTACCATCCTGCTGCTCTGACTGATCCTGCTGTTGCTCTTCGCCCTGAGGTTTGTCCCCTTCCACTACCTGCTCCTGCAGTCCATTGCTCGCCAACGCCTCGACAACATCCGGCCGGATCACATCCCGTCGGAAGTTCGCCTCCTGCAGCAGCCGCAGCGCCCGTAACGTAGCCCCCGGGTGTGTCAGGAACTGCGCATATTCCGGGGTCTTCCAGTAGGAGTAGAGGTAGGCCAGGTAGGCGGCGAACGCAGCGGCGTCGGGGTCGCGAGGGGTCGTGGTGTCTTTGGTGTCGGTCGCGTCCGTCTCGTCGGTGGACTGGCTGATCCCCAGGAGATTGGGGTAGTTGACGGCCAGATGGGAGAGGTAGTAAGGATTGGCGAGAGAGGAGACGAATTCGAGCTCGAGAGTGAAGCGTGGGTTGGTGAGGGTTGGGGGAGGCGGTTGTTGCGGGTTGGTTGGGTCGGTGGGTGGTTGTTGTGGCTGGGCCATGGTTATGCGTTGGAGGGATTGGGATGCGGCCCGCGTGTAGGGTGTAAGATTAGAAAGGTGTCACGGAGTTCAATGGTAGTGATCAGAGAGCGTAAGCTGGTCGACCGGATGGGTTGAGGGTGGAGGGGAGAAACTGTGCAATGCAAGCTTGATTCGGAGCTGGGGGGCGGCAGACGTTGGCGGCACGGGAAGGTAAAAAAGATGCCAAGCATCCATTGCTATACGCCAGACCCACTTTCCCCCACTCCAACCTGGACGAGCTGTCAATCTGATGTAGATTCAGGCACAGTCCAATCTACTCCAGGAGAAGTCGGCGTTTCCATCAATCTGGAGCATTGCTATGTGACTAGTCATTTCGGAAATCTCCGAAATGCAAAGGGTCGCTCCTGGAGATTTTATCTGATGCGAAAGATCTAGAGGCCCTGTCTGATACAGTTTGCCTTAACACGCGAGTATTAAACTACAGGTGGGCAAGTACCCAGATCAAGCCCACAGCTATGTCAACAGTGTCATAGAGATATATCAATCTAAGTCATTCTGAATTGCTCTGCACTCTGATCCACACATGCCACACATGCCATGTTCCAACTATTCATTAGCTTTTCGCCCCAGACCGGTGAAGCTCCACTAGATCTGAGTCACTACCATTACCTTCAAACCTATTTCATGACCGATACACGAATGAAGCTAAGGCCCGGCTGAGACAATGCTCAGACTGCACTGCTATTGATAGCAGACTGCACCAATTCCCCGCCCGAGTCTTCGTGTTTACTTCCCAACAGCCGTGATAAGAAGCTGGTCACCCACAGCCACTTTGACTCCCCTGGCCGTCCTTGACAGTCCTAGCAGACCGAGGGAAGGTTGGACGATCTTACACTGCCATGAGTGGCTAACCAGGATGGCTGAAGAGCTTGACTGGGCCCTCGAGCAAGGTGCCTGACAGAGGCCGTCAGGCTCTGGATTCATTGAGAGCTGTCTTCGAAGGCCACAAAGTCGTGGTCTTCGTGTGCATCTTCAATGTGTGCACGCGATGGCTATTGACGTAGATCAACTCACTACTGTACTCCACTCATATGACATGTCTACTAATGTCTACTAATGTCTACTAAGCCTCTGTGGCAGGCAAGTGACCATACCACAAGATGACAAACGGGTGTCCACCATTGATGCGACAGTCGACATCCCTGCTGTGCAAGGAAGTCACGATGAGTTGAAATGAAGTGAGTCTATCAATGCAGCAGCCAACTCACCCATAAAAATAGTGATCAACCGCATTGACTTATTAGTCGGTACGTGATGAGTTGCTATCAGAATCCGGCATCCCTGGTTGCTAAGCCCGGAAAGACAAGCATCAGAGTCCTCTTGAATCATCGCTTCTGTCTGCACCCGGTAAGCAGATTGTACGGATGAAAAGAACATCAGCGGCCTCACCACTCGGCCAAAAAAATGGTAATGTCTCATCATCTCATGACGCTGAGCATGATCTGTAAGCTTCTCTTCTAAAGTGCACATCCCGGACTCTAGGGGTGCTTCCAAGTTCCTCCAGCCTGATTTCACGCCTAGACCGAAAATACCCAGCGACCTCAGTCCTCCTGCATTCCTGCAGTCGAGGCAGCGACCAAGCAGCCCATGCATCTAGATGACACCTGAGCGCAAAGAGCTTGCTTGACAACCTCCTGACAACATAGCCCAGTTAAATTAAGCAAACACCATGTCGTTTTCCAACTCGACCGGCCGCTTATCTTCAGCCCTTCCTGCTCGTTCATTCCACTCACCAACTCGAGGTCCACCTTGATGTACACATTTTTATGATCCGTAGGACCTCAGCAGGAATACAAATCTGAAACGGTTTGCCCAACAAGATGCATCAAACAGCCGTTGCTTCCGTGTAGCACGAGTAGGCAACCGACCGTTCCGGTGCCCTTATCTTATTCCAGCCTTATCCGAATTGGGGCAAGTGAGAAAAAGCAAAAAATGACATCAGGAAAAATCCCCCAAGAAGACAACAGGAAAAAGCAAAGAAGGCATGCAAGTAAGCAAAGACATACGTTAGCAGCCACTAAGAATAGTGGAGCTGAAAGGAAACCCGGGGGATCTGGGCGAGGTGAGTGAGACCCATGACGATATGCTTCCCCCCCCCGGTTTAGTTACTCAGTACCGGTAGTTATGTGACGATGTCATGTCCCTGGAACTTGACAAGGGGGAAACGTCACCGGCACTGACAGTGAAGCATACCATCGGATGCGGACACATACTCACACAGAGTCTTTTTGATCTGGTCACAGTTGATCAGGGTGTCTCCCTCTCTGCAATCAAGGCTAAGACAAAGGGGGAATGAAAGCCACCGTGTGGGTGGCTGCAGTCCCTTCCCTTCCTTCTTGATGTGCAGTGCACGCAGTATAAGGTATCTTACCTGCCAAGGACTCAAGTGGAAGGACAGGAACACAGGAACATTCCGTGGCATGCGTGTATTGTGGGTGTGCGTGTGTGCCTGAACGCCCGGGGAGTTTTCTGCGCGGGAACACGCGTGTGATGAGCCGACCGACCCTGTTCCCGTCCGCGCGGTTCGTGCAGGGGGACGATCTGCTGGGTGACTTGGCAGACTCCAGAAAAAACCCACCTTTGGGGAAAGGGAAATTACCAACTATGTATGTAAGGTTGAGATGGGATGGAGGGGGATTTCGCCAAGGTGAGTCATTGAAGGGCCGACCCTGAAGAAGAGGTGCATTAGATGATCGCCCCTATGATGCGAAGAGGCGGAGAAGGAAGCGATGATGCGATGATGGATGATGGATGATGGAATATACTTTGTATTCGGTTGGTATTGTAGGCATTATTGATTAGGAAAGTGGTGGGCAATAGCCAGCCAGGGGTAAGATCATCATCAGCGTGTCTATCGCTCTGTCGATCCGGATTGATCGAGGGCAGACAGGCTGAAGGAAGGGCATAAAGAAGGGCCACATTCCCGAGGGAAGCGTTGACGCAATGGCCAATGCTATAGTATTCATAAGCAGGAGTAAGTTAGTCAATCGTAGTAGTAGTAGTAGTAGTAGTAGTAGTTGTGAAGAGCGAAGCTCCCACTAGTTGTTGGCTTGCAGGATCCGATGTGGCTCAAATTGATCTGGGGTCACTCACTCACTAATCAACCCGTGGAGAGCGAGAACGTTCTCCTTCAGTAAGTAGTTAGTTAGTGGTTAGCCCCTGAAGGGTGGAAGGAGAGAGAGACATTATCAAGATCAATCCATAATGATAAGACAGTGAGACACATACACAGTACACTGCATACATACTACATAGTTAGATAGTCATATTCAATATCTGAGAATCTTGCTTGTGTTCTACCCTCTCCCCTCCTCTCACTTGTTCTTATACTGAATGTACTCAGTACTGCACAGTAACCAAGCTGATTTACTATTGACATACTGAGTACTCCGTACACTACTACTAATTCTCGCCCCCCCTTTTTGCATGTCAAATTAAAATCCCCCAATAACCGAAGCCAAAAGCTTCTCGCCTTCACTCCACTTTTTTTTTTCTTTTCTTCCCCTCCTCCTCCGCCCCCTTTCAGTGGATGAACCGTGGTTTAATGCATCGGACCAAACTATAGTTAGCCGTGACTCTGGATATTTCCCCAGGGGCAGCAGCACCAGTAGCAAGTAACCAGACAGCACCATCATCCGAGTTGCTCACTCGAGTCACTCTAACTGTCTACCTATCCTGCTTCCCTTTCCCTTCCCTTCCTTCCCTTCCGTCCGCTTCCTTCTCTCCGTCTTTCCTTTCTTCTCCTTCTTCTCCCCAACTCTCTTTTTTTCTCTCCCTCTCTTCTCTTCTCTTCTCTTCTTCCTCATCTTTCTCTACCTTCTCTCCCTTTCTCACTTTACTCCCCCCTATATCCTCCTCTTCATCCCACCTGTTGTGACTCCTATTCCAACCCCTCCAGGCTCCTCTTAAAGCCCCCCCCACCTTATTCGGGAATTAAATAATTCCACAACTGGAACAATTTGACCACTTAAACGCACCTTCAACCACCAACCACCTCTCATCAGGCAGAAAGCAGCCACTGGCGAGAATCAGGGCCAATCACTTCTGCATTTTAAAAATAAAGAGATTAAGGATTCTCACATTCCTCTGTGCAAGGCCTCTTCTTCGGCCTCGACTTTGACTTGACGGACCGCCAGACGGACGGACACCCTACGTCTTGTGCTCCTTTTTTAATTCCCTCCTCCAATTATTCTCTCCTAAATCGTCGGCCGCGGCATCGCTGTTTCAGCAACGCCTAAGCTTACTCTAGTTTGGCGTTGGTCCTCGCATTCTCGACCCTCCCCTGATCATCCACCTCCATCCACTTACCTCCTTATCTTTGGATGTCTTTTTCCTCCATTCCCCAATCAACTTCCTTGACCGTTCCTGCTCTCGACCTCGCATTGCGTGGACTTTCGCAACCATGAATGCCTCCCAGTATTCCGCAACCTATTCCTACCCACCCGGCGTGACGCTGGGCCCGTCAGGTGCGTCATCTTGCTGATTTCCGGTTTCTTCTCCTCTGCCTCGTTGTGTCTCACACCTAAGTCGTCATCTCGCTGCCGTTTCACCTTCGGCGGGGCCCTTCCCCTGGGCCAGAATGTTGCTGTCTTGTCAAGAATGTGGTCTTATTTCAGACCGTGCTTCCCCCGGTCGCCCGTTCACTTTCTCTGATGCTAACTTTATTTCTGCCTCTTCGCAGCCCCCGTCGTCCAACACGCGCATGCGCCTTCCTTGGGCTCCAACAATCCCTTCAGAAACCGGGCGCTGTCTCCTTCTGCCAGTTCATTCTCTTCCGCCGGCCGACCTGAGCGACCGACCTCGACCAACCCTTTCGACGACCTCGATTCGCCACATTCTGCCCCTATTGGAGGAACCATGGTATCCCCGGTCGGAAGTCAAGATATGACTTCGAACACCCGCGACCTCTTTGTACGTCCTTCTCTGTTTCTTTACGGTGTCGCCGCAAAGACTAATCAGGAGTGCTTCGTTCAATAGGAAAACCTGTCTCTCAACCCTGCCACGCAACCTGCCGCGCAACCTGCCGGCTTCAGGCCCGCCCCGCCCCGTCCGGAGAAGCCTGCACCGAATGGATACTCCAGTGAACGAAGGGATCGCCCCGAGCGCCGCGCACGCGATCACCTAGATATTTTCGCTGACCCTCCGCGGAACGGGAGCGGTTCCCGGCCCAGCGGCCGCGACCGACCACGCCCCCGTCGCAACTCCGAGTCATCGATCATGGAGCGCCCGAAACACGTGGATACCGAGGAAGAAAGAAAGCGCCGGGAACGAAGACGGAGAGAGCGGGAGGCTCGCGGAAAGGAGGGTAAGGATGGCAAGCCTCGCTCGTCGTCCTCGAAGAAGAACAACTACCAACTCGATATTATCGACAAATTGGATGTGACTAGCATCTACGGAACAGGAAGTAAGTGATAGAACTGCTCAAATGATGATGTCATCACTAATCCCGTGCAGTGTTCCATCACGATGGACCGTTTGATGCTTGCAACCCGAATCGAAACCGTAAGGGCGTGCGCACAGCACCTATGCAGGCCTTCCCTAAGGACTCGGCTAACATGGCCTTGGGAGGCTCCGGACCGAACAACCTAGACATTGACCACAATTTGTTCCACGGAAGGACCGAGGAAGGCTTCAATGATTTTGCGGCCAGTGCGAGAAGCGAACCTCGCAGAGCTGACAACCCCCCCAACTTTGACCCTACTGCTCGCATTGAACCTGTCCACGGATCGGAGAGCATGGGACTGGGAACTAGTACGTTCTTGGAGGGGGCTCCAGTCAGCCAAGCGGAGCTTCAGCGCCGGGGAACTACTTCGGAAGGCTCAGGCGGCGGTATGAACGGCGGTGGTCTTCAGCGCAAGAAGAGTTTGGCACAAAGACTACGGGGCATTAACCGTGCTCCTAGTGGTCGCTCCCCGGAAGCCACGTACAGCCCGCCTGTCCCTGCCGGGCACATCGGTACTATCAAGGCCAACGAGAAGAACCCTTTCTTCCAAGATTACGACGATGCGTGGGAGAAGAAGGGCGCTCAGATCACTTCCTCTGAGGAGGCGCGGGACCCTGTGGGTGGACGGGCGCGTTCATCGAGCAGTCCCAAGCAGAACACGGGATTGGAGCGGAGATTTACCAACGAACGGTCTTACGGTGGTTATGACGAGAACAAGAATGCTGGTGGTGGTGGCAGTGGTGGCTTCATCAATCGCATGAAGAGTCTGCGGAAGCCCCGTCCCGAGCGGCGCGTCACCAACGACTGAGCAAGGAGGTGATCTTTTCATGTAACCCGGTTTCATCTTCTACTCTGTATGGCCGGAGTAATCATTTATCGGTGGACATCGCGCTGGCAGCACATCCATCCTCATATCCCCATATCCCCGTCAGGGCGCAGAGATTGCTTTCAACAGGAAATGACAGCATGAGAGCGTTGATGAAATGGAAACATTAAGGAAGCATGAGACCCAATAGATTGACATAACTTGGAAGAGACGGCAATCTTCGAGAGCGACCATCCATGAGCGACGCGAGATAGCAGATGACGGCTTGGCCTTATTGAGCGAGACCGGTGTTGCGAAGAGGTTGGGGTAAAGAATGTATGTATTACATCAATCAGGTGAAAGCGATTGGTCAGGATTTCCGGATGTGCTGTATTGGGCTTGTCTGCCAAGCAAGTAACAAGCATGGTTTTCTTCTTCCTTTCCCAGACAGACTACTTGACCCTTGTTCTCATTTCTCCCTCCCAGGGATTGTGTTTTTGTCAAGTACTTTCACGCAGTACTTCTAGCCGAATCAAAGATGCAAGCTTCGTTCACCTAGCACTACTTCCTGCCTAGTATATCCAACTCTTTCTCTTGTTTACCCACCTCTGAACAGAGAAATCCTCAATCAAGCACCCTACAACATATGTAGGTGCCTTGATACTATCCTCTTACCATCACATGTCATTCTCCTCTAGGGCTCGCAATGATGGCTCGTTATCATACAACTTAGCCCCAAGGGGGTTCTTCAGTACTACCCGCATACATAAGACTTTCCTTTCCACCTTCCAGTCACACGGGACGGACCTACGCGGAGCTACAGTTAGTTACTTTAGCCCTTCTTCTTCCCCTTCCCCTCCGCCCCTTGACGACCGAATACCGTGCACATATCTACGCTTCAAACTGATGTTCCACTCTCCCTCCCCCTTCCCCTCCCCTCTTCTGATAAAACATCGATGATTTAGTAATGTTATCCTGCACACTCCCAACTTCCATGTTAGACAGAAACAAGATAGTAAGTCAGATACTTATTCGGTGTAGCTTAAGCTCTGAGGATAGTTCAGGAAACTGTCTAATCTAATAAGTTGATGAGGAAGGTAAATAAGTAAGGTCAATAAGTAAGTTAGTAGGTAAGTTAGGTATATGCTTGCTCTTCCCCGGGGAATGCTCCCCATATCAGATCACATCACATCAGATCACATCACATCAGAGATATTTCAACAAAACATAAGATAATAGATAGAAAAAAAAAGCCCCCGTTTCGCCTGCCCCATGATTCAATAACCCGAACTCCTCCTCGCCGCACGCATACTGATCAATTCATAACAGTGAAAAAGACGTTTCCCAAGAACCGAATAACATAGATAGATAGATCGATCGTTTCATCCCATTAGAAAGATAAAAAAAAGGTGCCGTGCCGTAAGATATCCTCACGGTAAGTTTTCTTATCCTCGACTTACCCAGCCCCGAATTGCGTCAAGGGGAGGGTTAGCAGAAGGAAAGACATGCGGGAATCATTCGGATGACCCATTTAACATCGAAAGCAAATCCTCTACCGAGGCCGAACGGACGACATTCTCGGGCGGAATGGGTCCGGGGCGGGGATGCCTGCTTTGCGACGGGATTGCGGCTTGGGGCGGGAGAGGGTGTACCTATGTGGAAGAATTTGGGTCAGTGATTGTTTTCTTTAAGGGGTGCTTTGGATCGGGAAAGGGCAACGTACTTGGCGAATGCGCGGGAAAGAGCCTTCTTGCAGCTGACTTTTTGGCTGCCGATGAATGAGTCGACGGTGACGGCGATGGCGCGGTCGATGTCCTGGGCGGAACAGTACTCCGAGAGACGCATCTTGCAGAAGGATTCGGCGATACGCATGATGGCTTCGAGGTGACGGACCTGTTTGGGGGTTGATGTTAGCTTGTTGTGCTGATTTGCTTGAAGAAGGGAAGCTTACGGTAATCGGATATGCGCCCGTGGCCAGAGACTCACGGCGCATGTCGGCAAAGAGACGGGCGATCTTGTCTTGATCGATCTGGTAGAGCTTCGGATGGCACCGTTCCCGGGCATACAGAATGTACTTGCGGAGCAGCTCTTGCGGGATTTCACCCTCTTTTTCCTCCTCGCGCTTGCGGGCCTCAGCGTCGCGCGCGGCAAGCTCCTCCTGGGTGGGCGGGAGGCGCTCCTTGGTCTTCTTGTTGATGCGGTAGCCCTCTTCGTCGATGGGGTGGCCGTCTGCGTTGACCAGGTTGCCGTCCTCGTCGCGGAGAGGGCGGGACGGGTTGGCGCGCGAGTGCGATTCCACGACGAAGTTGGCCAGGCGCTCGTCCTCGGTGGGGTCGACCAAGTCGCGGACCACGCACAGGATGTCGAAACGAGACAGGATGGGTTCGGTGAGTTGGACGTTGTGTGAGAACGGGGCGGAGCTGTTGTAGCGGCCGCCGATCGGGTTGGCGGCGGCCACGACGGCACAGCGCGCTTGCAGCGTCGTGACGATACCGGCCTTGGAGATGGAGATCGTCTGCTGTTCCATGGCCTCGTGGATCGAGGTCCGGTCCTGGTCGTTCATCTTGTCGAACTCGTCAATCAGGCAGGTACCGCGGTCCGCCAACACGAGAGCACCTCCTTCCAGCGTCCACTCGCTGGTCAAGGGGTCTCGCCGGACACTGGCCGTCAAACCGACGGCACTAGCACCCTGACCCGTGGCGAATACGGCTCGGTGTGCCGTCTTCTCGGTGTATTTCAGGAACTGGGACTTGGCGGTACCGGGGTCACCGAGCAGCAGCACGTTGATATCTCCACGGATGGACATCTTGCCTTGGGCCTGCTTGCTGACTCCACCGAAGAGGGACAACGCGATGGCGGTCTTGACGTCCAGGTGACCGTAGATACTGGGGGCAATCGAGCGAACGATCTTGTCGACAATCTCGGGGTCTCTGGACAGGGCACGGATTTCTCGCTCATCCTCTTCCGTCAGGTGGAAACCAGCCAGCTGGTCGTGGGACTTGACGATGTGATTGGCCTCGATGATCGTGGCGAAGACGGGGAATCCGTTCTTGTTGTTGAGCTGCGCATCGTAGCTGTTGCGGTAGATACCGGTTACCTCGATCTCATCACCAGGCTTAGCCGAGTCGATGAGATCAGCAAGAAGAACGATCTCGCGCTGGCGGGGGAGACGACCGGCGGGAACAGAGCCAGGGGATTCCTGCAGGGTCAACTTCTGGTAGTTGCGGTACACTGTCTTCTCGGAGTGAACGGTAAAAGGTCCCTTGGCCTGACAGTTCTGACAGAATGTGATCTTGACTTCCGCACTGGCTTCCTGCTGGAAGGGACCCAGGTGTGTCCTACACTTCCCGCAAATGAACATAACATACTTCATCTGAGGGAAGACACCAGTGCGGCGAGTGACAACACCGCTGACACGCAGAAGGCAGTTGAGGTGGGACTGGCGGAGTTGGCGGAGGGTGTAAATGACGGGGAGGTCCGTGATACGGACATGAATCTCGTTGTGGATGTCGTGATATTGCGGGTAGTGGAACAGAGTCACGTCGAGGGCAACTTGATCGAAGACCTTCAAAACCTCAGTCGGCTCGTTGGCGAGGAAGTATGCAAGAGCAGCCTTGGTGTTGAGAAGATGTACATAGCTGACCTCTAGCGATGCGGAGTTCACCTCACCAAGGGTCTTAATCTTGTTACCGTACACGGAACTACCAGTAGGGTCGGTGAATTCCGTGAGGAACGCCTTGAACTCGCGGTAGATGGAGCGTAGGACTTGGGGCTGAAGAACCCAGTCGGTGATGTTCGGAGCCTTGACGTCGGTCAACTCCTCCAGGGAGAGCTCTTCCATGACATCGTCGCCCATCTCAACGTCCTCCCGATCCTCATCGTAGTGGTGTCTGCGCCGACGGGGCTGGCGAGTGAGATCGACTTCTGCATCTTCATCGTCCTGCAAGAAGGCAGCAGGCATGCGGCGACGGCGCTCCAGTTCCCGGTCTCTCTTGTTCAGGCGAGCTTCCAGCTGACGACGAGTGGCCATATCCAGCTCCTCGTGGTCGCCTTCATCGTCGATGTATGTTCCGCGGTATTGCTGGTCTTGTGTGCTTCTGTAATCTTTCTCGAAGGTATCACCGAACAAGTCAATGCCATCTTCATCTTCGGCCATCTCATCAAGATCGTCGATGTCGCCCAGCATGTCAGCCTCTTCATCTCCTTCATTGTCATCCTCGTCGAAAGGGAGCATAGGAGGTGACGAAGGGGGAGCTGTGGCAAGAGTCAGCATGCGCACGTTGCCGATATCTAACCATCAAAATCATCTGAGACTTACGACTCGAAGGAGGGGCGACCGATGAAGTCTCATCATCGGGTTCTCTGTCTCTTTTGCGTCGGCCGAGGTTTCCCAGGCCGCGATTTGCGGCGGAATGACTTGGGCGTAGTGGTGAACTGAAGTGCCATGATGAATATTAGTGGAAGGAATTACGGGAGAAGAAAACTGATCGAAGATGTGACCATTCACGTATCGATAGAGTAAACATACCTCATTGTGTCTGGTGTTTCTGACCGGCAGCGGAGTATGGGGGGGGGGGGGGGGGGGTGTATTGAAGGGATTACCGCACGGAGGTTGTAGTGCGGGCGCCTTTTTTTCATCCGTTGGCAGGGAAATCCATCAGGCGGTGTTGATGCGCGGCAGAAACGCGTCGGAGCGCGACCCAAACGCGTCCGAAAACCAATTAAACCCCGATCGGGAAAGAGAAGCGCCACCCAGAATGGCGTTAGTCGACAGCTCAGCACTCCGGCCTGTACCTATAATTATACCGTCTAGAACATTATGGATACTCGAAAGTGACGTGGAAATCAAGCTAGAAAGATTGTCAAGTGGTATGAATGCATTGACCTTCCTTGCTATGGGGTCAATTCAAGTGGCCTGAATGTTGCGGTGCTGCCGCATCACTCTACAGTAGCAGGGACTTCGCACACGGTACTGTACATATTAACTACATTGCTTCGAGGTACTGTGTTGAATTCGGAATGTTAAGTTCATACCTTTTGTTTGAGTAAAGCCAGCATCTGGCAAGCAATATGAGCTTCAAGTAACCGGCCCGAAGTAGCCGTCATCGAGCAGCAGAAGTGAGGTCATGCAAACGGGGCAAACACTTGAATCGCCTTGCGCCGCGCGCGCTTCGAGCTTCCTCGAAGGCTGAGCAGAACCAGATCACCGTTTAATTTACCACAACCCTCTTCTTCAGTCAAATAAAGTCCTCCCTCCGCTGACCTATAGAGCGACTCACCACAACTCAGACACAAGAATATGGCCGACTCAGAGGCATCCAAACCAGCCCCCAGCAATGGGCTGCCGAAAGACGCCCAGGATCCCATCAACCGTCGCGAAAGCTTCAGCTCCCAGAACTCGCAGACTGCCAGACAGTGAGGTTTTCAATTCTGTTTCGCACGGCATACACTGTCGGAATGCCTGTAAATATTTCCGAGTACTGACGAGTCTTGTCTGTCAGATTCATCGAGTCTCAAATTCGCCTCGAAGCTGATGCGCGCGAGATCCTTCCCTACGTGAGCTTGCCCTTCTAACCCCAACCAGACAACCTAACGACGATGGATCGACTGTCGCATATCACACATCGTACTGACAGGCGCAGTCCTTTGATACCTGCACCAAAGCTCTAGGTCCCCTCCGACAATCCCTCTTCGCGTGCCTCACCTGTAACCCCCCTCCTACCGCATCCTCCGACGAGAATGCATCATACACACCAGCCGCCGTATGCTATTCCTGCTCCATCGCCTGCCACGGGGAACACAACCTCGTCGAGCTATTCAGCAAGCGCAACTTTGTCTGCGACTGCGGGACAACCCGGATGTCATCGAGCTCGCCCTGCACGCTGCGCAATGACCCGCACACTGGCGCGAAAGGCGTCCACTCCGAAGAACCCCACCCGGGCAACAAATACAACCACAACTTCCAGAATAAGTTCTGCGGCTGCGACGAGGACTATGACCCCAATCAGGAGCGGGGAACGATGTTCCAGTGCTTGGGTGTGGGGACTGTCGAGACAGGCGGCTGCGGCGAGGACTGGTGGCATCCAGAGTGCCTGATCGGGCTTTCGCGCGACTGGTACAAGAACGCAAAGCAGCAGGAAAAAGAGAAGCAGGAGGAAGTGAAAGCTGAAGATGCGGTAGCAGCGGAGAATGGTGACGACAACAACAACAACAAAAGCGACGAAGTTGATGATGACGACGACGAGGAGACGCCCCTCCCACCCGGGTTCCCTGAAGAAGCTGACTTCGACATGTTCATCTGCTACAAATGCGTTGACTCGAATCCGTGGTTGAAGCGCTACGCGGGGACAACCGGCTTCCTCCCCCCCGTCTTCAAAGAAGGTGGACTGGCCAAACCAATCGCATCCGAAGCCAAATCCGCCGAAGCGACAGACAAAGAACCGACGACTGCAGAACCAATCAACCCCGTCACCACCAGCGCGCAATCTGAGCCTACCCTCAACTCCAAGAAACGCAAAGCCGACGATAACGGCGACGATGACGACGTTGAACCACAACCCACAGCCGAGCCCGCCGCAAAGCGCATCAAGGACGATGAGACGTCCGAATCCACCGGCACCAATACCGACACCGTCACAGCACCAGCCACCACCAACACCGCTTCACCATCTTCCTCTTCCCAACCCCAACCCGACCAACCTAACGCCCCTAAACACACCACCCTCCCCACCACCCCGCCCCCCCAGACCTTCTCCCTCTTCCTCACCGAAACCTTCCGCGACAATTTCTGCCGCTGCCCAGACTGCTACCCGCACACCCTCGCCGCGCACCCGCAACTCCGCGAGGAGGAGGAGGCCTACGAGCCGCCCGTGTCGGAGGACGGGGACCACCACCACGGCGACGGCGCCCGCAGCACGGGCACGGGCAGCCTGCTCGACCGCGGCGAGGCGGCGCTCAGCAACATCGACCGCGTGCGCGCCATCGAGGGCGCCATGGTCTACAACCACCTCCGCGACCGGGTCAAGGAGTTCCTGAAGCCCTTCGCCGAGAGCGGCACCGCCGTCTCCGCCGAGGACATCAAGGCCTACTTCGAGAAGCTGCGCGGCGATGACCAGCATATCCGGGAGGCCGCCGCCGCGGGCCAGGCTTCTTCCGGCGGTGGTAGTGGTGATGGTGGCGGTGCCGGGCAGGATGGGGATAGTCGGAGGGAGCAGAATGGTATGTTTTCCTCTTCTCCTCGACATTTTCCCCAACTTTCAGTCGATCATTGTTGTGGTTGCTAATTCTGCGGGGTTATAGGTTACTGAGTTTACTCTTGGTATCTACTTGATCTAACCGCTTAGTTTGGGGATTTATGGGGTCTAATAGTTGCAGAATGGTTTGGGATACTCATTCAGGACAACATAATAAGGAAAATGGCACGATTGAATGGGAACGGCGTGGTTGGGTTTCAAATAGGAGCAGATTCATTTATCTTTGACTATCTATCTATCTATCTCAGAGAAGAATTCGTGTAATGGTGTTTGTAATGTGTGTTCCTTTTGCTTGGTCTAGGAAGGCGTCGCGCTACGGTGAGCCCAGATACTCGAAGTCAGGTGCAGATTGTACAGTACAATGTGCTTATGTTGTATTCCATCTAAATGCGTTGCTATGTATTTCGTACCCGTTAATTACAGCGACCTGAACGCCATGCCCATATGCAGAGACTATATTTCAAGATATTCAGACGGCGATCCCGATCACTCCTTCAGGCGTTTCGCCGCTCGCCCCATCAATGTATCGTCCGGCAGGCCACTCCGCTTCGTGCCGGGCAGGCTGCCGGAGCGGATATCATTGTCGTCCTGCGTGACCCGGCGGTGCGGGTATTTGCCCTCGAACCCCTCGAAGCAGTTGGCCGAGATGGCGCCGCCACTGCAGAAGTACGGGTGCTCCAGGGCCTCCTGGGCGGTGATCCTCTTGGTGGGGTCGTACTCGAGCAGCCGGGCCAGCAGGTCGTACCCGTCCGCGCCGGGGGTGCCCGCACTCGCGTTGGCGGAGTACCCGTTGTTCTTGAGGCAGCTTTGGTACCAGCCCTCGAGGTTCGAGGAGCGGCTGAAGTGGCCGGGGGCCCGCGACACGGCCAGGGACTGCAGCTGGGCGTACTCCGGCATCGAGACGATGCCCGGCCAGGTCTCCTTGGTCGGCAGGCCCATGATCTCCATGATCTTCATCATCTGGTTGCGCTGGAAGGGCACCGTCTTCTTGCTGTCCATCTTGGCCTCCTCGCCCTTGAAGATGGGCCGCAGCGAGAGCAGCTCCGCGAAGATGCACCCCACCGCCCACAGATCCACCGCGGGCGTGTAGTGCCGGCTTCCCATGAGGAGCTCGGGGGCACGATACCAGATCGTGACGACGACTTTGTCGCCCGAGAAGAGGGAGTTGAGGGGCTTGTAGAAGAGGCGGGCGAGCCCGAGATCCCCGATGCGGATGGCGCCGCTGGAGGTGACCAGGATGTTCGCGGGCTTGAGATCTCGATGCAGCACCCAGTTGGTGTGGAGATAGAGGAGGCCGTTCAGCAGCTGGAACAGGATCGATTTGACCATCGCCGCTGGGATCGCATGTCTCTGCGGTTGCGTGTGGTGGTGGATGATCTGCAGGAGATCGTGCTCCGTGTACTCGAACACCATGAAGATGCACTTGTCTTCCAGGATGATCTCTGCCAGTTGCACCACATTGGCATGGTCAAGCTCGGAGCACAGAGCCATCTCTCGGATCGCGGACTGCGAGAGACCAGTGTACTGCACTACCTCCCCTTCCTTGTCCGGCTTGAACCTGTAGTCGGTCAGCGACGAGCGATTTGATTGAAGTGAAGGCGTCCGCAATCTACTTACTTCTTGATGGCGAACTCGCCCTTCTGGCCATTCTTGCCGATCGCCTTGTAGACTCGGCCATATGTACCGCTGCTGATGAAACCCACAATGTGGTATCTATCTCGCACTCGGACTTTACTGGTGTAACCGGTCCCTGGCGGCCGTCGCGAATCTGTGCTTTCTAAATATAGAAAATTATGTTAGCACTCATAGTGAGAGTAATCCTCGGTGACAACCCATCAGCCAATCGGAACTTAGAAGCAAGAGTCTTGGGGGACAGAGAGAAAAAAAAATAGTCAACCCGAGATTGCTGACAGCAAGGTAGACAATTTCAACAAGTGAGGGTATAGCGTATAGCAGCAGCGTGTAGCCGGCAACAAGAGGGTCGGAGATCGAAGGGACAGCAATTACCACGTGGATAAAACCCGGCGACAGAATTATAGAACGGAAAGCTCTTGCCAAACATGATGGAGGCACTAGACAGTTCTTTTCTTCAAAGCCGTTCAGGAAGCTCGAGAGCTATAGTATAGCTCGGGTACATTTAATGATTCCACCAAAGAAATAGTAATTTAGAACTAACACTCTTCAATCATCAACCAGTGGACATCGTGATAGTGATGGGCCCAGGTCAAGAAAGTAGAAGGGCGCTTGGAGAACTGAGTGGTGGCAAAAGGTGGAGACAGACGGGGTGCTAACGGAGTCTGGGTGGGTTGGAACTTGGAAGCAGTGGAGAAGCACAAGAAGACGAGAAGACGAAGAATAAAATAAATAGATAGGGTAAGAATGTATAAGTACGGAGTACTGAGTAGGTATGTATGTACGAGTATGAATGGATAATGAATTATGGCCGGGTATTACCATCAACAGTAGCCTGCAGACTCTTCAAGTTCTTTAGAGACAGACTTTGGCTGAGGGTGGCCGCAGTAGGCCTGGAAGTCGCACTTAGAGGACCGGATGAGGAAGGGGGGTTCGTCAGGCTCATGGAAGAAAGGGAGGGAGAGGAATAGAAAAAGAAGAAAAGAAGAAGTGGATGTGAGAGGGGGGAATGCCCGGGAGAGAATTGGTGTGGTGTGGTTCGATTGAACTGGTTAGTACGGGGAGTAGTAGCAGTAGCTTGTTGGATGAAGGGAAGTAACTATTCGCAGTCGGCAAGGACAGTGAGGTGAATCATGCATACGGAGACACTGATCTCCACCACTATGAGAAGAGCATAAGACCTGCAGGAAAAGACTTGATGATTAGGTAGGTAGGTTAGGTATGACTTAGAAATGAGCAACAATGGTTGGTGGTGAGAAAGGCCCAGAGACGTGACCATTCAAGTGAGGCTGCATTGAGACTCTCGGAGGGAGAGGGGGAGCGTGACTGACTCAGCAGAAGATCGATCCCCTGGTTGATAAGAACAACAACAGCAGCAGCAGCAGCAGCATCAACAACCAACAAGAACAAACAATAGTTACGTGTATACATGTGTAACCATCCACTACACATAGTTACTTGCCTGTCCAGTCAAGGTACAGAACTCAGACTCCTTACAGAGTACCTCAATGCTCACATTGCTACTCTGTAGCAAACTCCCTATCAACCCCGGCCCCCTGAGTCGGTGATTAGACATACGGACTTTCCTTCTCCCGATGCATACTGATAGCCGCAACGTCATCTAGACGCAGCTCGGCGTTCAGCAACAACCCTCCTTTTTGTGACATCGGTGATGACTGGACCGAAAAAACCTACTTGAAAGTCTCCATTGGTCGACGACTTGCTTGTTGAACGAGGAATATCCTTGCAGTTTCCAATCTTCAACCATAGAATGGCTTCAGGGGAGTCGACCCGATCTAGGGTCACGCCGTACTTGGTCTATCTCGTGTTCATAACCACCCTAGGACCGCTGCAATTTGGATATCACCTGGTAGGCATCGGGGCCATTTCATTATTCCATCTAACTTTTTTTGCTGACTTGAAAAACTCGTCAAGGCTGAATTAAACGCACCTCAAGCCGTCATTACTTGCGAGCAGAAGAGCATTGACTCCACTACAAGTGCAGCTTCACTTCCGCAATGCATCCCTATGAACCCGTCCCAGTTCGGCCTGGTATCCTCGATTTACACCCTTGGTGGCCTAGTCGGAGCTCTGCTGGCAGGGCCAGTATCCACCAAACACGGTCGTTTATCCACTCTCCGCGCTACGACTATCTTTCATATCTTAGGTCCCGTAGCTGAGACCTTCGCATCCAACATAGCATTGCTGAGTTTGGGCCGCTTCCTATCAGGAGTCGGATCCGGGGCTGCTATTGTTGTTGGTCCAATTTATGTTTCCGAAATAGCCCCTCCTGCCGCAAGGGGCTTCTTCGGCGCCTTCACGCAAGTCATGACGAACGTCGGGATTCTGCTCACACAAACGCTGGGATACTTCTTGAGTTACGGAAATGTGTGGAGGGTCGTTCTTGCCGTCGCCGGCTTCATCGGGGCTCTGCAGCTTCTGGGACTCTTTCTGGTCCCGGAGAGTCCCACCTGGCTTGCGGAGCATCAGAAGGGCAGCTTGGCTAGGAAGGTACTTCAGCGTCTACGCGGGAAGGATGCTGATATTGAAGAGGAGGTCAAAAGCTGGTCCAGTTCCTCCGTTGATGCTGCAGATGGCTCGGGAGAGGAGCAGTCGCTGCTGACACCACCATCGAGCAATATGCCACCGAAGCAGCCACCAGTCACCATCCTCAGAGCCGTCACAGATTCTTACTATCGGCCAGCTATTGTTGCCGTCGTTGGTGTCATGATTGCCCAGCAATTCACGGGGATCAACAGCATCATCATGTACAGCGTCTCGCTTCTACAGAGCATCCTTCCTACTACCGCAGCCCTACTGGCAGTGGCCATCTCGGGCATCAACTTGGTCATCACACTTGCCTGCACTCCTTTGCCCGACAAGATCGGGCGTAAGAAATGCCTTCTGCTTAGCATCAGCGGCATGGGGGTAAACTCCTTGCTCTTAGCTCTGGGTATATACACCAGCCAGAAAGCCTTGTCTGCAATCGCTGTGCTACTGTTTGTGGCCTGCTTTGCTGTCGGTGTCGGTCCTGTGCCTTTTATCCTTGCGTCTGAGCTGGTTGGTCCGGAGGCTGTGGGCGCCGCACAGAGCTGGGCGCTTGCGGCCAATTGGATTGCGACATTCATTGTGGCGCAATTCTTCCCTGTCTTGAACCAGGCTCTGGATCGAGGCAGGATATACTGGGTCTTTGCTGCTATGGCCTGTCTTTTCGGAGCGTTCATTTACTGGCGGGTTCCTGAAACCAAGGGCAAAACCAGCTCCGATGAGGTTTGGGGCAGGGTTGATCGACGGAGAAGAGACTAACCCGACCTATTACAGAAATGCTATTGTTGGCTCATAGTCTTGGATGGGTTAAAGGCGGGATACAGATAGGAAAGGACTTCAATCGGCTTGCCTGAGGGGCAGACAGAGTTAGCCCCACGGCACCCAGCGTTTGCACTTGCTAAGCTCTAGTACCCTCATAGTCTAAATCGAGTAGTATCTCTTCGAATAGAGGTGTCAATGCGAAAGCTCGCATACAGCCACAGCTTATGTGTCACTCTTGGCATTAAGGGGTGCGCTTGACTGCAATAACGATTGGCGAAGCCTGATTACGATCAGCACTATGGCGGTCCAGCAGCATCTCGCTCAAAGGACTGCTTACATGTGCTGAGAACATGTATTTTCTTGAGATTGAGGCTACAGCCCCTATTTTTCGTTGGGATGTTGGTTACAGGTTGGCATAAAGTTGTGTCCAACCTGACATACATTTACAGGGGAAGATCGCGTCTCAGGTCTGAAACACAAAAGGTTAGCCGAGCTCATAGATATCCCTCTCTGGCCCGAATCAAGAAAAATGCAAATTGATCGCCAAGAATCAAAGGTAAGCAGCCTAAGGCCCGGAGGTTTATAATAACTCAACCGCCAGGATGCTTCCACACTGTACCTACCAGTCTATAGGGCTGGATGATTGGGACGGAGGCTTGTCTGCATTGCGGCGGTGGTAAGTTACCTACGAGACGCTGTTTTACGGAGGCCGCGGAATGGCCCGTTGGTCAGCGGGCGCCCCTCCTTTACACTATAACTACCGCAGTTATGGTAGACTAAATTTCAAAGCAAAGAGAGAATATCGTCCAATCCAAGATTGCGATTTCTCATCCCAACAACTCCCTTCCAGCCCTTCCGCCGGTTCCTACTGGAGCCTTTTTGACACTCGAAGTGGGGACACGATCGCTCAGCCCTGCTTCAGGGAATCAGGGGACTTTGACTGCTGCTTAGGCAAGCCAAGGATGGAATCCATTACGGAGTCTTCCATGGGATCCTGATTCTGATCCCCGAGGGGTTTTATTCTGGGAAGATGTCTGTCCAGGCAGCAAGAAACCCATAGACATCCGCAAAGTAGGACAATCGGCTGTCCCGTGGAAGCACTCGCAGGCAGACCTTTTCCCTTCCTTCCATTCCTTCTCGTTCTCCTACAGTTGATGCAGCAGAAAGGATGGCAGATGCGTTCGGTAGGGGAGAACAGGAAAAGAATTCCCGCAGCATGAACCGGTACCATATTTAGGAAGATAACCTCCATTGAATTTAGGGATGTGATGTAGAGCGACTCATTTGGACTAGGCAGCCACAATCACTGATCACTCGACTGCGTTGAGTGGTGGAGATGAGACTAATTTCTCGGACCTGACGTCGTTCTCTCCCTACCAAGATTAGCCAGATTAGGGGGACAAATGCTTTGCATAAGTGCGATGATGCATCTAGCTGCATTATCATTCATGGAAGAAGAGAATGAAGAGTGAATTCTAGGGGTGAGGTTGGGGTGGGGGAGAGAAAAGCAGGGCCACAACTAACTTTACTTCTTATTTCCGCTCTCCGAAGTAGTCCTGCGTTGCCGAGGATAAGAAGAATAAATAAAATGAATGAATCAATGAGACTCGATCACTAAATCGACTAGTTAGCTAAATGTCAACTTGTCATCTACTCGAGTACTCGGTATTTTGTACTTGTTGTCATTACTTTTTAGATCTATTTTTTTTTTCTTTATCCTCTCCTCCGTATTCCGGCAATGTCCTCCTAGTCGATCGAGGCCACCCCACTTCATATACGAGAGAGGACAGTCTGGTCTATCTAGTCCATTATCTATCGAGACGGTCCGTCTGGCTTGTTGTTCCTTTTTCTCCGTGCTTCGATGAAGGCCATACACTAAAGAAATAAAGTCTATGCGCAACCCACTCGGTCTCATCCACTCAGCCGCGCAGTCAACTTTCCCATTCACGTTCACGTTCACGTCCACGTCTACGTCCACGCCCCCCCATCCTTCCACACAACTCTTCCACCATTCAACAATCACTGTCTGTGTTTTCCTCGCCATGCTCCTGATCTCCCATATCTAAAGGGTGTCAATCGCAAAGTGCGTATACCTACCTCTGCTCCAAGTTCATTGCAGTGCGTTGCGACCGTGCTGGTTTGCTCGTGGGATTGCTGGGTCGCCCGGAGCCACCAGATCTTCCTAAGATCGCCCGGCACTCAACCTTGACAGGCAACCACCGCGACCAACGCTCCGTCATTGTGACTGGGGAGCTCCTCCTCCTGTTCCCTTCTCCAGATGCTGATTAGCCCCCTTCAAGGCAATTTCCCCTACTATCCCTGTTTGCTCACGAACGCGTCCCTAAATAATCCCACTCTCCGATCATTTTCCCGTCCTCAGTATCGACGCGACGTCACCTCCGGCTCCGTCTGGCCTGCTTTCTCCCCCTCCCCGCACTTCCCGACGGTTCATCATGGTGCGCTTACCGTTGCCACAACGGCTCAGCACTCATTTGAGCTCAAAAAGCACCAATACCACTCCCGGTCAAAGCAGAAGTACCAGTCCCATGAGAATGTCTGACACGAAGCCCTTGATCCTCAAGGTCTCCGTCCTTCGGGTGAGTCCGCACTTCCCAGATTCGCGGAGCCGCTCGGAAGTCCCGCCCGCATTCCTCAACATTACTGACTGCTGGGTACTAGGGGAGGAATCTAGCAGCTAAGGACAGAGGAGGAACCAGCGACCCGGTATGGCATAAAATCTATTCCAGCTATTGAACCAGCTGATCGCTTGCTAACAAGCCACCTTGTTGTTCAGTACATGATAGTCACACTTGGAGAGGCCCGGCAGTCAACACCCACGATACCAAAGACCCTGAACCCAGAATGGAACGTCACGTTTGAGATGCCCGTGGTCGGCGTACCACTATTGGAGTGCATCTGTTGGGATCATGATCGGTTCGGCAAAGACTATATGGGCGAATTCGACATTGCCCTCGAGGAGATATTCAGCCGCGGCGAGGTCCATCAACAGGTACATTTTCCCGGAACGCGACTGACCTGGACGTGCGAGTTGACATGATGCCTGCAGCCAACCTGGTACACTCTTCGCTCGAAACGAAAGTCTTCGAAGAAGAAGGACAGTATCATCTCTGGGGAAATCCTGCTGCAGTTCTCTCTCATCGATCCGGCAAACCCCAATTCCCCTGCGGAAGAAGTCTATCAAAAATTCAGAACCCTGGTATGTGCTGGGGACGATGAAGATGAATTCCCGCAGGTACCTTCGTTTTCACCAGAGGATGTCGACAGAGATGAAGAAACGTCGGATGAGACGGACGACCCTACCAAACCAGAGATCGTGGAAAAGCGAAGAAGGAGGCTGCGCCTTAAACGTCTGAAACGGAAATCTTTGGCAGCACGAGCCTACCAGTTTTCCGGTATAGGAAATGGAGTGCAAGGTATCGTGTTCATGGAGATTGTGAAGGTGACGGACCTTCCGCCCGAACGGAATGGTATGGTTTTCCTCTGTCCATCCTCAACCTCGTCATGGCTGAGCTAACTCTTGATCAAGTGACGCGCACCTCCTTCGACATGGACCCGTTCGTTGTCACCTCACTCGGAAGAAAGACGCTTCGAACACCGGTTGTTCGTCACAATCTTAATCCAGTATACAACGAGAAAATGGTGTTCCAGGTCATGAAGCATGAAACTTCTTATACGATCGGCTTCACCGTCATGGACAGGGACAAGTTCTCTGGCAATGACTTTGTCGCATCGGCCGGATTTCCATTACAGACCTTGATCAAATCCGCTCCCAACGCCGATCCTGAGACTGGCTTGTACGATTTATCAAATCAGACTCCTGATCTCACGAGCTCTGAATCGGACATTGCTGTGAGACCAGCTCCGAAGATCTCGGTCAGCCCCTCTCCCTCGACCAGCAGCCTGTCTAGATCACCTAAACTAGGCATGTCACCAAGGGGCTCTTCTACGTCCCTGTCAGGCCTGTCACAGCAGGGAGAACCGACTCTTCTTCCACCTCGGAGTGTCCCGGAAGACACCGAGACTCCCAGCCTCTCAAGCTCTCCTACGCTAGCTAACTTTACCGTCTCCCCGCTTGAGGCTGATAGCGAAGGGCTTCGAGTTTATCGCATTCCACTCAGCTTGAAGAATAAGGACAGATGGGAAGACAAGCATTCGCCCGAACTCATTGTCAAGGCCAAATATATGCCGTATCGTGCCCTGCGCCAGCAGTTCTGGAGACTCATGCTCAAACAATACGATGCAGACGATAGCGGTCGTATTGACAAGGTTGAACTGACTACCATGCTTGACACTCTTGGTTCCACCTTGAAGGAGTCCACAATTGACAGTTTTTTCGAGCGTTTCAGTCTGGAAAATCAACCCAGTGAAACAATGGATCTGACCTTTGATCAAGCTGTGATCTGCCTAGAAGATACCCTTCAGGCACTTCAAAAAGACCCGAGACTGGCAGGCAGAAAGGTTTCACCCACATCATCATCGATCAGCCAGGATAGCGAGGAACAGTCGAGCGGTGATGATGAGCTCATTGCAGGGCTTAACGCTGGCCTGCCAGCCAACCATGACCCTCAGACTACACATATTCCTACCATACCCACCGAAGAGCAGCCGGGCTTGGTTGAGGAAGACCTTCAACCCGACGATTTGGGAGATGAACGCGGTGTGGAGCACGTCATTGAGCTTCGAGAATGCCCCCTCTGCCATCAACCGCGGCTCTCCTCTCGTTCCGATGCCGACATCATCACGCACATTGCCACATGCGCAAGCCGGGACTGGAGGCAGGTGGACAACCTCGTCATGGGAGGCTTCGTGACCTCCAGCCAGGCGCAGCGCAAATGGTACACTAAAGTCATCACGAAGATTGGTTATGGTGGCTACAAGCTGGGAGCCAACTCGGCCAACATCCTTGTCCAGGACCGAATCACTGGGCAAATCAATGAGGAGCGCATGAGTGTCTATGTCCGATTGGGCATTCGATTGCTGTACAAGGGTCTTAAAAGCAGAGAAATGGAAAAGAAGCGAAGTATGTCTTATTACCTGAGATAAGGTTGTTGTTCACAAGATCTCGCTAACCATGATTATAGTTCGCAAAATCTTGAAGTCTATGAGTATCAAGCAGGGCAAGAAGTACGATGATCCTGCGTCTGCCAGTCAGATCCGGGACTTCATCAACTTCCACCAACTTGATATGTCCGAAGTCTTGTTGCCCATCGAAAAGTTTAATAACTTTAACGAGTTCTTCTACCGTGCACTGAAACCCGGTGCCCGGCCCTGCTCAGCGCCGGACGAGCCCAGAGTTGTTGTGTCACCTGCTGATTGCCGAGCGGTTGTATTCGACCGTATGGATGAAGCGACTAATATCTGGGTTAAAGGTCGAGAATTCTCTATCGAACGCCTCCTCGGCGATGCTTACCCCGAAGATGTGAAGCGCTACAAGAATGGAGCACTGGGTGTTTTCCGTCTTGCTCCCCAAGATTATCATCGCTTCCATATCCCCGTGGACGGAGTCATGGGTACCCCCAAGACTATTGAGGGTGAGTACTACACGGTCAATCCCATGGCGATCCGCTCTGCTCTCGACGTGTATGGCGAGAACGTGAGAGTTCTCGTGCCAATTGATTCCGTGGCTCTTGGCCGTGTCATGGTGGTCTGTGTTGGAGCCATGATGGTTGGAAGCACAGTCATTACACGAAAGGCTGGGGAGCAGGTTTCACGGGCCGAAGAGCTCGGTTACTTTAAGTTTGGAGGAAGTACCATTCTTTTGCTCTTTGAGGAGGGGTCGATTAATTTCGACAGTGACTTGGTGGACAACTCGAAGGGGCCCTTGGAAACTTTGGTAAGACAACCCCTTACTGCTCCTTACGCATGATTCTTAAGCTAACACGGCGTTCCTCAAAATAGATCCGGGTCGGCATGTCTGTGGGTCATCGTCCCGATATTCCTCAGTTCGAACCGGACATGCCCAAGAAATCCGAGGATATCTCTCTTGAGGAGATGCAGTCTGCGAAGCGTCGGATTGAAGGCAGTCTGGCCCCGCCTACTGAAGATGTCCCTGCTCTCCCGTAGACTATGTATGTTCTGCATTGTAATCTTGTTACATATGCTCTGTATTCTTGCAGCCTTTTTTGCCAAGCGGGGTATATTGCTTTATTTTTTTTTCTTATTCTTTCGGGCGTTGACAGGTACGCTTAGAGGCCCGGAGCCTGCATAGCGATTGAGAAACTCATTTTGTAAAAAGATTATAAGTATGAGGTGTGATGGGCATGGCTGAGTGTTGAAAAGTGGGTGGACTGTACATAGTCTTGTTACGAGAATATAGGCAATTATGCCAGATGTGAATAAATTCATTTATATATACCAAAATCCTGGCATTTGGTGCTTCTCACCAACTCATTGTAGCGATCGAGTTGGCGGGACAAGCTGGAAGTTGTCATCCTGAAAAGGACTAGCGCCTTCTCCCCACGCGCCACGACCAAAACAACCGCGTGCCTGCGGCGACCGACCGACCGACCAAGGCCAAACCCCCCCATCGTCATCCCCACGCCAGCATCAGAGTTCCGTCTGCGCAAGGAGCGGGATTCCATCGCGATAGCTCTGCCGGACGCCGAGGGAGAACTGACTACTCGTCCGAGAAATTGCCTACGAGCGCGACCTGCCCCGGGACAATCTGTGCGGGTGGTGGTTCGCGCGCAACCCGCATCGACAATACACGTCTCTCGGACAACAAACCTTCTCAACCCGACCCCCTCTCATTCAATCCACCTACGCCATCAACAATACAGCTTCCACTGATTGGTCTTGTCGATTTGCGACCGTGCGATATACCAGCCGGGCCTTACACCCAAAGTCGACCGACGAGCCAGCCGGAGGAAAGGAAAACGCAGCATCCGACGACCCAACACCCGCCCGCCCTCGACAACTTCGATTCCGCACTTCGCTTCCGTCAGTGATTGACATCGGCGCAATCTTGTTGGGAGGGTACAAATAGCTTGGCTACCGGCCCTCAATTGATCGACTCGAATCGCATCTGCTGTCGGAGTGAGGAGAATCCATTACGACATCGCGGAATAATCCTCTTTTTTTCCTCATTCTCATTCGGCATTCAACGTACGCCAAACTTTTCCGACTTGGACGTGGCCTGCGCTCCCACTGGATGCGCTACAATTTCCGGCGAGGTTGCGTTATCTTAGATGTGAAAAGATCCGATTGAGCGACCGGACGTGCGAAAACTCCAACCAGGAACGAAGGCCAATTGACTCGACACCAAACATCCTCACCCCCTTTTGTCGGTCCCTGACATGACCGTCACTGTTCTGGCGACGCCCACCACCACCACCACCACTACAGCTAAGACGAAGCGTCGTGGACCGTTACTGGCTATCGATATGGCTACGTCCCAGGCGCAGGCGCGTCCTGCCGCGCCTGGAAGAGGCGGGGGCAGACGATCGAGTCGGCGGCTGAGTAAACAGGATAAAGGCGAGGAGAATGCGAGTGCGACTGCGAATGGTACAGGTGCTGGGGAGAAGAAGAGGAAGTTAGGTGAGTGGCTTTGCTTGTTTGGATGGATTGAGATTTTCCTCGGTTTGAGGATGTGGGTGGCTTTGAACGACAGCGATTCTTGTCGGGTTTTCTGGATGGTTTGGTCGGGACGTGCTAATTTTCATTTTTCCCGTGCGTAGTGCCTGTTGATGAGGAAGACGATGGTTTTCAATTTACGCGCATCGCGACAAAGAAGCCCAGACCATCGACGGAAAAAATTCAACCCGCGATTCTGCCGGCAAGCTCGCATCTGAATACAGCGCCGCAGCCATCTCCGAGAAGGGGTCGACCACCGAAGAAGAAGGTGGTGGAGGAGAAGGTGGAGCCTGCTGCGGTTGCGACAGAGACTACTACGGATACCACGAAAACGAGACGAAAAACGAAGCCGAGCGAGGGAACGAGCAAGAGGACAACCCGGGGAGCCGCAAAGGCGAAGGAGAGCCAGCCTGAGCCTGAACTCGAGCCTCAACCGGAACCGGAGCAAGAACCGGAGTCGCAACCTCCAGCCCAGGCACAGCCTGAGCCACAGCCAGAACGTGCGAAACGCTCGACGCGAAAACGAGATCAGGGGGAAACGGTCCCCTTGGAGAAGAAGCGGAGGAAAGGCCGACCTAGTTATTCTAGGAAGGAGGAACAGCAGAAACAACAACAGTCGCTGCCGACGCCGCAGCCGGAATTAGAGTCTCAACAACAACGACAACAATCACCACGACGAGCGTCGCTTCGCAATGGATACGTGTCTCCAGGGCCACCGCAGGCTGGCACGGCCACGATTTCATTGCCGTTGGCCGACACGCCGGTCATACAAAGAAATCGGGAGATGCGAGGGAAGAAGTCCGTGAAGGGGAACAATCGGCGGAGTAGTCTGGGGATGCGAGGTCGGCGAGCAAGTTCGCTGATCGACTCCGGGGCGTCCAACGGTGGGTTTTATTGATCCGCAGGTGATTCCATGGCACGAGTGGCTGACGGGGATAATTCAGCGTTACCACATAAGAAGGTTAACACGGCGGATTTCTATAAGCATATTGCCGCAGACTTAACGGAGCCGCGTCGAATGCGGCAGCTTTTGATCTGGTGTGGTACGCGAGCCATAGGCGACAAGCCTTCTGGGTCGCGCTCAGAGGATGAGAGCGCTCGGCTAGCGGGTAAGTGCACCTTTCCTGGGATTGCGATGCACATGCTAAGACAACCTAGCACGTGTTATACAGGAGGAGCTCCTCAAAGACTTTGAGTCGAACTCCACACTCTCTAATTGGTTCGAACGGGAAGAGCTGGATCCTCCCGCGGTGGTGGTCAAGAAGGAGAACCCGAAGAACATCCAGAATGCGGACAAGATCAAGGAATTGGAGGAGTTAATACAGAAGTACGTCTCGCTTTAGGGGCTCTGTGTTGGCCAGACTGCTCACGTTTGACAATAGGCTACAAAAAGAGCGGCATGCTCTCAATGCTCTCTTACGACCGCCGGATATTCCCCGTATCAGAAAACAACCGCTCGAGACAGATCCCAGCCAGCCTTCACAACTATCATCATCCAGGCCTGACGAGCCGATCGACTTATTGGTACTAGACCCGTCTCAGCGGAGGATATATGCCCAGATCGACCCGGAGACGGTCAAGCAACAAGAACAACCACCTCAACCACAACCACCACAGCCGACAGACGGCGAGCCCATGGACACCGACCCGCCATCAGCAGCAGCAGCAAGATCAACAACCTCCGCAACAGATACCTTCCTCCCTCCAATGTCCCCAACTACCATTTCCACCCGCCTCTCCCGCGTAACCAGCACCCTCGCCCCGACGCTGGACTCTCTCGCCGCCGGCATTCACAACCTCGAACTGTACCGCTCGACCTCGGACGCCGTCTCCTCGCAGGTCCTGCGCATCTGCGCCGAGCGCCTCGAAGCCCGCGACGCCCGCAACAGCATCCGCCGCCTGGCCAGCACCGACTCGGCGACCGACCACAAGGACCTCAGTCTCCGGCCCCGGCCCAAGGAAGACCTAGGTGTGATACTGGGGGCATTGAGCCGGGTAGAGCGACGAGCGTGATATGTATGGGTTGCGTACGATACGAGCGAATGGATTGCAAATATTCTGCCAGCATTTTTAAGAGGGGTTTCACTTTCTCGCCCGGTTTTTTCCTTTCTCGCTTCTGGTAAATCTGAATTCTAATACCAATACCTTTACTTGCTACTGCTGCTGCTGCTGCTGCTGCTGCTGCTGCTGCTGCTACTGTTAGGGCCTGAACCCGGTGTAAGCCCTTTTTTCCCTTGTTGTTTGTCTTTGATTTCTCGGGTTCGTTTGGCGGGTTTGGTTTTGTTTTCGTGGGTGTCATGATGGAACGGGACGAGATGGAATGGGTTGAGCTGGGTTGATTCGATTTGAAGCACTAGCACTAGCACTAGCAATGGAGTTTGGGGAGTGAAGTGGTTGGTTTCCTGGGGTTTGTTTGATATGTGGCGGGTAGGTGGGTGGGTGGTAGATTAAATCGAATGAGCCATACCTACTCAGCTCTATTTACCACGGATTGCTATCCATTCTGGTATATTCAATGTAGGAGTACAATCCGTAGGTGTAGGTATACTTTGGTAAATAAGCAATAGCTCATCAACCTCTTCTCCCGCGTGAAAATCATGTCAAACACCCATGCTGTTGCTGAAAGTGCCCTGCCCCGCTAGCAAAACAAAGATATATGACCACCCCGCAAACCTCGGCCCCCAGTAGCAAGTACCGCATTTTCTTGCAGAAAATCTCCCCTCTCCTCCTACTAGTACATTGTGATAATTGAATGAATGCATCATCGTGCATAAGCTACGCTACGCCACGCCAGGAATCCCGCGGTTGGGGTGGGTTGTTTCTGCTCGCTTCTGCTGCGGGGTACAGTACGCGATTTCGGGGACGTGATGGGGACGGACGGGGACGGCTGTGGGTGTGACGCTTGGTTTCGTTCTACTGTGCTTGGATACCTTAGGGGGATACGGGGAGTGTTCAGGTTGTTGTTTGGGTTGGGGGTTGGGGTGATGGTGTTTGTATTGTTGTTGTTGTTGTTTTTGCTCCTATTGTTCTTGTTCTTGTGATTGTTGTTGTTGTTGTTGGCACCCTATCGCACGAGATTTGATCGGGTATTTTGGAGGGACGAGAGAGAGGAATCGATAATGTTCTATTGACTTCGAGGTAGAAGGGGTTGAGACTCAAAGTTTCATGTGATGTCTGTCGTGATGACGGGGAGCTATCTATGGGACGAGATTGGGGAGGTTTGGATAATGTCTTGCGTTGCAGAGGTGAACGGCGCTAGTCTGGAGCACTTCTAGTGGGGCGGTTCTAAGACATGGGCAGAGAAGGTTTGCGACCTGTTCAGATGATCAAACTCGCTGATAGCTACGAAGCTCTAGAGGGGCCGATTCTGGCAGCTGCAAAATCTGGAAAGAGGGTTCAAGACAGTCGATATGCTCTTGACTCACGAGAATTGACTACACTGAATGTCATGCGAGTGGGGAGTGGAGGAGTCAATGGTGGCATATGGAGTCAATTGACTTGCTGCCATCGATATTAAACTTACCTCCCTTATCATACTGTGATTGTACAGGGGTTTGGCTGGCCTCTGCTTGGTGAAGGTCTTGTCACACCGAGCTAGATGGTCTCTGTCTCAGTATAAAGACTCACCTAGAACCTATTCTGGTCTCTATATTGACCCACAGGCTGCAAGCTACACCCTGCGCGCAAAATGCACACATCCCTGTCCCAGGCGCAATCATGATGAATTATACTCTCTTCAACGGTAAACTCGTCATGTCTCAGAGCGCCTCCAGAAGACGGCCAACGTCACCCCAATTACCTTGACGACGGAATGGTGCGGATTTCGCCACTATCCCTCGCACTGACAATCAGACACAAGCTACCTCCCTGCCTTCCCCACAGTGGCAGCAGCCAGCGCGCAGACCTTCATGACAGGAGACTTACATCCGCCGGCACGGCTGCATCGCCTCCCCGGTGTGACGCCTTTCGCTCTCATTCCGGTTTGCAGAATTAAAGATTGGTCCTTGCGCTCATGCAGGTGACACCGCCATCCTCGGCAGCACTGCGCAGCGTCGGACGGGAGGGAAGTCGAACCCGCTCTGGGTTGAACAAGCCCGGTCGCATGAAGCTTGGGACTCTGTCGGGCATGTTGGAATGAATAGGCGATGGCTGCAAAATGGATGTAAGTAAGCTCCTAGAGTCGATCTGTCAGTGTAGCTCTAGATAGGCACGCAGCGGACTTACCAGCCACCGTCCGAGCACAGAGATGAGACCAGGTTCGGCTGTGCGCGGTGTGACCTGGCGCCACGCAATCTACCAGATGCGAATACCCACTGACATCATGGATAGGGGCGTCATACAAGCCCAGGGTGCTCGGAAGCAGCTCGACGCAGGTACGGGACAGCAAAGAATGGTGGAAGCGATCAAGCTGGTTCTTGTGATGGAGCGTGCTCTGCCAATTCTCCCGATAGTGCGGAGCATTAAACAACGAAGATGGGGCAGGGGATTGTGTGTCGACATCGCTGGGAGTGTTCTATATTTATTTTCGCAGTACAAATGGAATGTCAAGTCCACACTGCAGCTGGGAGTGGGGCAATGTTCAATCATCCAGTCTAGCTCTGCGCATCCCAACAAGCCAGCTGTTAATCCTCAAGTGCCATTCCAGTTGTCTCAATTGGGTTCCGACCGGGGGTCGGCGAAATTATCGCCACACCGACCGGTAAGCAAGCCTCAAGCAAGGAGTCGAGCCAGAGGCGTCTTTTTAGTTCCAACGTCGAAGCTTGTCTGCAGCCGGCGGATCGGTGTACGTAGGCAAGTGTGAACGTCCCTGGATGCAAGTGATATGAAGAACAGAAGGATGGAAACAGACATGAAGATTCTTGCGACATCTGTATCGGGAACTTTTGTCCTCAACTTGAAGCAAAACCACCAGAGGCACTCGAAAATCGGGGAGTGATGCGGTATGGCCGAATCCGGTGAGCCGCTAAAAGTAGGTATTGTAGATCCCCTGAGTGCACCGTGCATCTGCACTTGTGGATTGCAAAAACCAATACAGAGATGTGATTAGCCCCAGGATCCAGGACCCATTCTGATTGATGATCAGGGGGGAAGAGGGAGGGGGAGGGGGCAAGGATACTCCATGACAGCAAGGGAGATCCAACCATCCAAGTCATTTTCGGAGCCAGGTAGCTAAGTAGCTGGCTGCATGTCGAATATCTTGCAGATCGTCCACTGCTTGAACGCGCGTTTTACCCCACACTCCTTCTTTCACTAGTTAGAGGTGCATGACAATTCCCCTATACCACTTAATTCTGCGATGCAATGAGCTCGAAGAAAGCTTACCCATGGAATCTAACCACAAATAGTATGTGTATACTATGTGGGTTAGTTCTAGTAGATTTTAGTGGAGGATCCAGGTCCGTGATAATGCTTGAGAACAATTCGTGGAAGGTGACAATTGGAAAGAGAAGAATTGCATGGCGGAGAGAGAAGAGGAAGTGACTGAGATTGAGATTGAGATTGATTGAAATTGAAGTCTACAGGGACTTCCCAGTCCCGTTCAGAAAGCCGCCCACCGCTGAGTCCTTCAAAATTTCCTCCATTTCCTCCAACCTCTACCTCAACTTCAACTTCACTTCAACATTCCTCCTCTCCATACATCACTCCATCAGTCCCAACATCAATTATCCCCTGTTCTCTCTGTCCCACTCGGTCGCCGCATCGAGTCTCGCCATGTGATAAATTCGAAAGAGGTCTGCAGAAGCTTCGTCATCTGCCATGGATCTCTCCCCCCCCCCTCTCCTTACTAGAGCCGCTGCCGAGATCCTGCACTACGATGTGATGTGATACTCGACTGAGATGGTTGAATGCGGCCCCCAATGCAAGCTCATTCATCCATCCATCGTCTGTCAACGATTAAAAATTCGTCCGGCTGACGTGGAGGATGGTCGGGAATGGCTCAATGCACTCCTCCCGCATTAAGAACCACGGGCTACTTGTCCAGACCGACCATGGGTCCGATGATGTCCCTGAATGACTGTTGACGGTCCGGTTCGGGCACTAGAAGAAGTAGACGAACGTCGTTGATCTTTAGTTGCGGATGGGGGGATCCTCTTTCCGGACCCAGCAACGGGCCCACATCCCCGGGAGTTTCCAGTTTTGCCTCTCGACCTGTTCAGGAGTGGCAGATAATACAAATCGATGTGAAACCAGAACCCACCGCGCGCATCCATCAACATACCTCTCGATCGGCTCAGCCCCGTCAATCAACTTCTATACTTTCCTCAAGAGGTTCCAGAAGGCTGCACCGTGGATCCAGGCGCTTCTGTCGGTGGGGGCCCGAAGAATCGACCACAAACTAGTGGACAGTCTGCCTAGTCTCTACGCGACTCAGATGAAACAGTAGAAGCCAAATACCGATGCAGATTCTCGACTGCACGACTATCTGTGAAAGCAGCCGAAATCCAACGCAGGCCGAGAAAAACACTGTCGTCATCGTTAGAACCGGAGTCTCCGGACTTGTGAGACAATAGCCCATTTAATGAGCTGTCTTGGACTCTTGCAGTCGATTCCCCTCGACGCCGTACATCTGAAGCCGTCTTAGCCAATGTGACTCCTTTATGAGCCACAGTGGTACCGAATCGTGGAGCCCGTGGAACCAGTTCCGTCAATGAATGTGGTCGCGTCCCAGATAGTAGCAAGACCGGCGCGGCCCTGCTGATAGATGCCTGAGCGCAGCTGTAGTCCACGGGGTTGGGTGTCACCCTTTTTGATTTCCTGTGATCGTCTATACCTCTTGACATGCCCGTCGCTTCTTCGATCCGGTTGGTTCCATGCTATCGGACTTTAGGGTTATGGGGCTGCACCTGGCCTGGAGCTGGGACTCTCCCTAGTGCAGCTCAAGAGACTTTCCTTGAATCTGTCTCCTGTTTTTGCTCTACTTATTTTGAATCATTTTTGCCTGGCCCGGAAGACGCTGATCCATTGGTCCGGGACTGTCATGACCTGCAGCGATAATCGATGCAATGATTCATCAGCGTGGCGATGATGCTCCGCAGCTGAAGCTACTGTTGATACAAAACTTTTCCTTCCCCTTTCTCTGACATCTTTTGTCCAGACGTCAAACCCCCAGATTGCGAGAGAGTATCCTGAGTCATTCTACTTCCCACGGCCTTAAAGTCCTTAAATCCTGCTACACAGGGCCAAGGACAGATCGCGCACATCCATTTCTTCATATGATACTCAGTGTGGTTTGAGTTCCGTGATTGGTCCTCCCTTCCTTTATCTGGAGCTCACATATCCCAAGATTCGGCTGCTTTCGTCCATCAGAAGATCGGACGTCTCTGGCACTTGCCTTCCCCACCACCTTGATTATAATACCCTCGAGCTTCATCGTAGCCACGGCTAGTACAGTGCAAGCTCTTATCTATCTCTTCACCCCTCCCCCTTTTTTCCTTCGCCTGCCTCCTCTTTCACCCTGCAGCAAGTTCGGATTTTCTCTGGAGGAGTCCTTCAGGCCAGCATAACGAATCGGGATATGCGTCCGTGACGTGCCTTCATTCCTTACGGCGGGCCCTTCATCCCTTCCAAGCACCCTACCGTCGCGACCGCTATCTGCTTTTTTGAGGTGGCTTGGATCGCGAAGCCTTGCAACCACCATATCGTCCTGTCTTTGCCCGCCTCATTCCTCCAGCTTGGCATAATCCTCCGAGGTGAGTTTCAGCTCGTAGTTAGGCCCCATTGGTGATGTAACGCGCAGATCTGACATGGTTGCTAGGCTACTGAATATAGCTACGGTTTGCTAGCCACGGGGCTGTGCCTTCGAGGGGCTACAAGATCAGATATCGCCTTCAGAACTAGAAATAGTGCATCTCTCAAACAAGGTCTGTGTGCAGAGTACGGGGCACAGAAACCAATAAGTGGAATATTTCGGAAGTACTAAAAAAAACCCCAGCAGGGTAACACAGAAAAGTACCAGAAATTCCGCTTGTTCAGAAGGCACTCTGTCCAGTCACGTAAAGCACACGGGAATGGCTGGTGGTTACTTTGATCTCCCTATTTCCTCTTCAAGGCCCCGAAGCCTTACTGATCTGTCCGGAAGGACAGGCAGATCCTCTCAAGGGCCGCGTATATCCTCTCTCTCGATCCCCAATGAGAGGCTTCAAGAGAGTGCAGCGGGCCCTAGCGGCGCCCAGGGTAGATTCCGGAATGCTAGAAACCCCAAAACCGCGAATCGCGTCAAATTCACTGTCAGCGAAGCTGGTCTTGGCGACAGTTCTTTCGGATCGACGTCAGAGACCCGGCTTGATGGAAGGGGTTCATCATTGCCCCAAAGACCGTTACCCACAGCTCGCATTCCAGTCGCCGACAAGGTCACTGCCAGCCCCCAATCAGTGCCCTTGATCGATATCAGCCCTGGCTCACCAGTCGGTGTCACGGGCCTAACTGTCCACTCAAGGGCTAGCTCGCCGGAGATTTATGGTGATGATGAAGTCAGAAATGAGAAGGGGAGAGCTATCCACTCTGCGCAAGAGAGGGCCCAGCGATTGGCCACCTTACTCAGTCGTTCTCCTAATTCTCCTAGGCCAAGCCGTCGGAGCAGTCTGCCGTCATCCATAGACTCGACTCCCTCCGAGGTGGTGCCGCCCGCTGAGCTTGGAGATGAAATTCCCATGATCAGCCTGACCGAGAAAAATTTCGACGACTATTCAGACGACGATGAAGTTGGCCCCCTAAACGGTCGACACTCCACGCGTTCTTCTGAAGCTCACAAACTAGTGCAACAAATGACTCTAAAGGATTTCAACTTTCTGACCCGGCTTCAAGCCCCGTCGCCAGGGTTTCGCTCTGGACAGGTTACTCCCCTCGAAGACAGGGATTCCGAAAATTATGTCGAACGGCCTTCTCAGTATCGGAGTGGGATTCTCTCATCTCTGCTGAAGCTTCACGAGCATTCGGATGGTCACTATTCTATCGGACGTCATGGACGTTCTCGCCGAAGTAGTGCCGGGGAAATCAGTGGTAGAGGGCTGTCTCCTGATCCAAGTTGGAAGTCCCAACGCCCGAGGAAATGGTACGAAAAATCGCCGAGCCAGTCTAGTCTGTCTCTAGCTGGTTCCACCGCCAAGAACTCATCTAGCTCCCCTATCGCGATGCTCAAGCGCTCACGGAGCAGTGGTGCGATACCAGGTGCGCCTAAGCGAATGGGCAAGCCACAGCTTGAGGATGAGATCCGGATTACAGTGCACATCGCTGAGCTTCTCTCGCGGCAACGGTATTGCATTCGCCTCTGTCGGGCTTTGATGAAGTATGGGGCACCAACGCATAGGTTAGAGGAGTATATGAGGATGACGGCACGGGTGTTGGAAATCGACGGCCAGTTTCTCTATTTTCCGGGATGCATGATCATCTCCTTTGACGACGCTGCCACCCATACGACGGAGGTGAAAGTGGTGCGGGCGCCTCAAGGTGTTGACTTGGGCAAGTTGTCCGATGTACACCTTATTTACAAGGAGGTGATACACGACGTGATCGGGGTGGAGGAGGCTATTCAACGGCTGGACGAGATTATGAAGATGAAGAACAAATACCCTGTCTGGCTTCTGATTCTGCTGCATGGCTGTGCTAGCGCCTGCGTTGGCCCCTTTGCATTCAGTGCGCGACCCATCGATATGCCGATCGCGTTTCTGCTTGGATGCCTCTTGGGGACCCTGCAACTTGTGCTATCTCCACGATCAAACCTCTATCAAAACGTCTTCGAGATATCAGCGGCTGTTCTGACTTCCTTTCTGGCACGGGCTTTTGGCAGCATTCGCCATGGAGATGGGCGACTGTTCTGTTTCTCGGCTCTGGCCCAGTCATCAATTGCGTTGATTTTACCAGGCTATATGGTACTGTGTGCCAGTTTGGAACTACAGTCCCGCAGCATTGTGGCCGGCTCCGTCCGCATGGTGTATGCCATTATATACTCTTTATTTCTTGGGTTCGGTATCACAATCGGCACTGCGGTGTATGGTCTTCTCGACGCCGATGCCTCCTCCGAATACACCTGCCCCCCGAGTCCCATCACCAACGAGTACGTGGGACGCTTTCCCTTCGTTATCCTTTTCACATTCTGTCTCGCTGTGATCAACCAAGCGAAGTGGCGACAGATGCCGATGATGCTGGCCATCGCATTCACGGGGTTCGTGACCACCTACTTTGGCACCAAGCGATTCTCCACCAGCACCCAAGTGTCCAACGCTCTGGGAGCGTTTGTGGTCGGTGTGATGGGGAATCTCTACAGTCGACTGCGACATGGCTTTGCAGCCGCGGCGATGCTGCCTGCGATTTTTGTATTGGTGCCGTCGGGCCTCGCAGCCAGCGGTTCTCTGATCTCTGGTATTGCCGCAGCGGAACAGATCACGACGGTGCCGTCTCCGTACTCCCCAGTGTCCAACGGAACACAGGGCTTCGTTGATGCGGCTCAGAACATGACCAAGCCCGAGTATGACACCCAGTCCCACGGAATCGTTCTGGACATCGGGTATGGCATGATCCAGGTGGCAGTAGGCTTCACCGTCGGTCTATTTTTGGCTGCTTTGGTCGTTTACCCATTGGGTAAGAAGCGAAGCGGACTCTTCAGTTTCTAAAGAACTTGCAAAGTTCGTGACTTCCATCCTATCTATACCACGCTCTTTCGCACTTCTATACGTGAAGCGTACGCTTGTTTTTTCTTCTGTGTTCTTGTCTAGCATTGCCGTCACGAAGCGAGTCTGTCGAGTTGTTTCAGCGTGAACTGTTTGGGGTGATATCTTGCTTGATCCTATCTATATAGTGTTGGCTCCGACCACCCTCTCTTTTTCCCATGCCCTGTGATTTCCTATCCTGCTGTTTCTGAGATTCTTGCACATGTCGATAAACTCACTCTTTGGTTTTCTTTTCTTTTCTTGTTACAGTCTGTGTCTGTGATCTACTCTGGGTAGTACTTAGCAATGATGAGATTATATATGAGCGGTAGTCTCTAGTCTTGATCTTTACTACGGTAATACCTCGTCTCAACCGCGCTTGACGTTTACCTCGATACCCAAACCGGCCTAGATCTTATCAGTATCCGTGCCTGGTTCAATTATAGATGTAAGATCTTCCCAGGGATACTGTCTGCATACAATAGAATACCGTTGGGATGCCCTCTTCTGACTCTCTAGAAGTAGACCAGCGGCTTCTCATCCCATCAGCATAACATGCAAGTATCCCTGCGTCCAGCGGGAGAAGATCGCTCCTGCCATCTCGGGACGAGGGAGGGGGGGGGTGGCGCAACGCTCTTTTCCTTCCTTCACCTCTCCCTGCCTACCTCCCGCGGACCCACCACTCAAATAAAGAAGGGAGGTAAGGTACCTACCTACCTAGGTAGTCTTGGTTACTCGATGACACCACAACCCAGAGTCATCCATCAACAACCACACCTCATCGCATACAGTACAGCACAGAGATGATCTAGTGCCGTGCCCACGAACATCGAACCCCCCGCCACCCCAGTGGTGTCCTTCTAAACCCCGAACCCACGCAGCGCAGAAGCAGGGATATGCGATGCGGTATGAACCAACCCAGTAGACAAGCAAGCCAAGCCAAGCCATTGCAGCCGCAACACATAAGCTAGCCCGCCCTCCCTAGTCCAGCAACCGTGTACTGTACACACACCGAGCCTAGGTCCTGTACCTACCTTACCATTCCACCCCGGTTCTTTCATCCTCAATCCACGTAGCAAGTATGACTGACTCGATCGATGCCCCCTCCCCCTACCACCTTTCCAACAAAAGAAAGAAAGGAATAGGGTCCAAGGAGGAGGAGGAGGAGGAGGAGGAGGCATCCTGTACCGAAACACTGCTCGACCAAACCAAGTATTATGGCAGGGTATCATTCGTCCGCCGTTATCCCGAAACACCCAAGTAAGCTGGCTGACTGGCTCGGCTATAGGCTAGAAAGGTCAATTTGAATCGGAACCTGGGACCGGGCGGCCAGTCTTCGTACTCATGACACTTCCGGCAGGAGCATGAACATGAACTGGCACGGTACGGTGTGTGGATTCGCTTCTTAGATCAAGGCTTTTCTTTGGCTGATTGTTTTCATCAGGTTAAGTGGTCTCTAGCTCGGAATTGAGTTTTCATGCATGGTCTAGCATATCTATATCGAAGGGGGTCGCTGGGTTGAAATCCTCCGTATTAAGTTGGCTAGTCTGGTGTTGATTCTAGTTCGTAACAGGGTTGATAGATAGTGATTGGTAGGGGACATAGTTTCAGCATCCATACCAAGGCGATATCGTTCAAGCCGGTAGCATGCGACTTGAAAGTGTTAAAGATGCATACGCGCTTGAGGATGTGACTGCTTCTCGTCCTATTGTAACTAACACTCTACTATTTGATTTTCTAGGCCAGAAAGGCTACATAACCAGATGTAGCCGGGCTTCGACTCCCCCAGGTTCAGTTCCCAGAAGAGAACCTGGGGTCTAGACCGGGGTTTGGGAAATTCCACGCTCAAGGAAAAAGACGTGATAGAAAGGCAACGCATTGCTAATGTGTCAATCAGCCCGCTTGAGGAGCTTCATCAATTTGTTCAAGTTGTAGAAAGTGGAGAAAAGGAATGATCGAGAGAAAAAAAGGATAACATAAGTCACATTTTCATATGTGGGGTTGCGAGGTGAGGTGTTGAGCCAGCCAAACCGACTAACCAACCATCTCGCAGAGCCCAATCGTGTGTCCAAGCACAGAGAGAAAGGAACATAGACAGAAGATCGCTCAGGACCAAGTCTGCCTTGCATTGACATCACAAAATTAAGCATCTTGTCTTCGGAACCAGGAAATAATAGAATCAAAATGCTTCAAAAACACCTCAGAAGTAAGAAATAAAGAAATCATCCAAGCTTGGCACATCCCGTAGCGCGTTTCAAGTCACATTATGTACGGCGTTCACATTACATGATGGTGGGGGTCTTACGCTTCTCAGCGCTGGACAGCACAAGCATAGGGGTCTTGCGCCGTTCCTGACCCTGAGCTACCGTCTTCTGGCCAGCGACGACAGCAGCAACCGATGGGGAGCCCGTTCGAGGAGAGCCCTGATCCGCTCGAACGTCCGCGAACTTTCCTCCAAAGAACCCACCATCCTCACTGATGGGGGTCGTGTTGTAGGGGCTATCCTGCGATCTGCGCTCCCGAGAAGACCTTTCCTTCCTCTCGGAACCAATTGCACCGTTGGCAGCTGCGCGGAGGCTACCCAAGCTGGGCTTGCTGGAAAGACTACCACTACGCACAGTGGCATCATCTCCATCGGAGAAAGTGAACTCCTTCTCACTGGCGGGAGTATTCGTACCGCCACTGCTATGGCAGCCGAAGCTCCGGGTGTCACCGCGGCGCTCAATGCCGGCGCGCACCAAGTTGTGGACGGCCCGACGTCGCTGACGTGTGGCAAAGTTCTTGCTGCCTTCGAACTTGGAAGTGGGCTTCGCAACCAGCTCTTCCAGAGAAGGAGGGCCGCGAGGTTGACGAGTGGGATGTTCACCTGCACGAGCTTGACCAGGGCCAAAAGTTCCCGTCGCAGGAGTCTGAGGCAAGGCAGCAGTCTTAGGACCAGGCGCCACCATCTGGCTGTTGGCTTTGATGGTGTCAATGGGCAGCTTCAGGGCAGGGCTGAAAGAAGAGCTCTTCTTGTGTCCCCGACGGAAAGCGTTGATTGAAGGCGGGGGCAGAGGAGCAACATCCAGAGGCGGCGACGGGCTCGACCGCGGAGGAGACACGGGCTCACCGATGCTGACAGGGGACTGATGAGACTCGGGAGGAGAAACCTCTGCTCTAAAAGTGGGCACTTGCACGGATGGGAACGAAGGCTCCTCCTCGTGGTAGGGAGTAGTGGAGCTTTCCTGCTGGAAAGTATTGTCATAGATGAAGTTTTGCTGGCCGGTAAGAGGATTGTAGACCGAGAAGAGACCAGGCTGACCTGGCACCGGCTGCACGATCGGCTGCACACCCTGCTGAAGCTGTTGCTGATAGAAGCCCATGCTGGGGACCGAAAGCGCAGGGTATTCCTGTTGCTGCTGAGCCATGGGTCCACCCAAGGTCATGCCCTGGAACTGCTGGGCTGCTGCAGTCACACTAATCAATTGCTGTTGCAGGCGCTGTTGCTGGGCCGCAAGAAAAAGGTTGGTCGACATCAACTCCGCGTACAGGTTATCGTCCATTGGCATATCGCCAGCGATGTCTATAGCCGGAGGTGCGAGCACCTGCTCCGGCAAAGTATACATAGGACGACCCGTGTTCATGTCCACATTCTGGTTTGTGGCTAGTGAGTGGCGTGGGAAACCGGTTCCCATAGCGGTTTGAGGGACACGCTCCGTAGCGCGATTCGAAGAATTGCCATACCGATCGCCTTCGTAACCCAGGTGCTGCTGGCGTTGGACTGCAGACGGCACGGTCGCGGACTTCGGTGCGGTCCTCAGCCCCGCCAAAAGATGAGAACGGCTAGTGCGTGGCGTGGGGACGGGTGCAGAAGGCTGAGATTCGTCAATAGTCGCGATGTGCGGCGGGGGGACGCTTAGTCGCTTGATATGGGAACCCTTCCGCCGAGAGCCGAAGCTGGCCCCAGGAACCCCGAGGGAACCGCCATTATTGAAAGAAGAGTTGTAGCTCATTTGAGCAAGACCGCCAGCGTCCATACTCGTGATTGTAGATGGTGAAGTGTACAATAATATATGTGCAAAAGACGAAGAAAAGGGAGTGCTGGTGAATCAGCAACGCAGAGTAGCCTTAGCGTATTAAAGGATTAAGAGGCTTCGGCAATGACGAGACGCACAGATAAACCGAGACTGGATGATCGAAGGGCAATGAATGGTAATAATGCTCCACAGTTTCAGGATCAATGACCGATGCGAGCTTTCGTAACAGTCAGCCGAATGCTGTGAGCGACTGCCTCAACGCCAGCTTACCTGCAAGATACAGGAAGATATGTAAGTCGACGCGCCTTGGTGGAATGGCACCAGACGGCAAAGAGCGATTAGGAATCAGGTGTACAAGAAGATAAGAACCAGACGTCAGCGTCGAATGATCAATGCTGGTGGCTTAGTAGGGTGACCAAGAGAGAGGCGAAGGTAGACGCGACCGGAGCAAAAGAGTAGTCGGCTCAAGCAACGGTGGAGGTGAAGGATATGTCTGCGATTAAAAGACCGATGATGGTGAACAGACGGGAGATGCTCTGCAACTCCCTAGTAGGCGTGGAAAAATAAAGCTCGACACAACGATGTAATGAAGAGAAAACTCAAGCCTGAACTGTCCGTCCGAATCCTTCGCAACACAAACACAGCGATGCGATGGTGACGAGATGGGAAGTAAGGGATGCAAGCAAAGACTTTTTGGGTTCTTGTCAAGGGGAGATCGATAGATGGATGATTAAGGGCGGGCTTCTTCTCAGTTTCTCCAAATTTATCTTTAACCTTTTCTTTTAATCCCTTTTCTCACTGACACTTTTTTCTTTTTTGTGTTTTCTGGGGTTGATAAGGATTCCGCGCACTTGGGACGGTGGAAAGAGAGAAGGAAAAGTGAGAGGATGAAGTGAGGGAAACGAGTCTCAACGCCGGGTGTGATTGATTCGTTTCTTCGGCTCTCGGCGCGTGTTTTGGCCGCCCTGTTTTTTTTTTTGCTTTTTTTTCTGTTTCGTTTTCCGTGGCTTTCCTGGCGCGCCTAATCGGGAAGCAAAATGGTTCTGGTGCCTCAGGCAGACAGACGGTGCAAGATACCTCTCCCGCTCAAATCGGATGAAAGGCGAACACAAAGCGAGGTCAGGCAGAACACGCAAATTAAAAGTCTAGCAGATGGAAGAAAATAATTAGGTGAGGTATAAGAGATGGGCGGGAATTAGGCCTTTGGAAAAGAGGCCAAGGGTGAAAAGGGATCTGGTTGAAGTAGAGCGACAAGGCTGACGGGGGGGCGAAGGAGGCTTGGAGTGACGGAAGGTACGCGAGTAAGAGAGAAGAGAAGGGAGAACGAAAGATGTAAAGGTAGAGGGGGAGGGAGAGAAAGCAAAAGATAGAGTAGAGGTAGAGAGAGGTATAGAGAGAGAGAGAGAGAGAGAGAGAGGTAGGTAGAGAGAGGGTGAGGAAAGAAGGGAGAATAGAGGAATGAATAAATGAATGAGGAGAACACCAAGTAATAATAGATAGAGAAGGGAAGGGGAACCAGCGGGGGGGGGGGAGGGAGGAGGAGGAGAGATGGGGCGAGTGAGTGAGGGAAGGAGAGTGTGTCAATGAGAGAGGAGAGAGAGGAAGTGAAAGCTGCCAGTGCCATTCTCCAATTCCAGCTTCCAGACGCTGGGCTGAGACGCCCACTTCGCCGCCCTGGTCCAGTCTGCCTTGCTGACTGGCTCGCTTGACCGCCACACTTATCCTATCTGGGACTAGAGTTATGGACACTGTTTGGCACTTGCGGGCCTGGGGCACCTGATTGGAGCCAACACCCAACCGGGGTCTGGTGCCTGAGGATTTCGAAGGTCACTTAAGGTCTCCAAGGATTCCTGAGGACAACAATTGTTTGGTCTTAATGAATCCCACCCGTCAATCACCCGCGTTCCTTTGTCTGATGCTTTCAAGTTGAACCTTTTAGTTTTGTCAAGTGTCAACTGTGTCATCTGGGATCCATCTCTTCATATTGCACCCCACACATCTACAGATGCAATGAAGCTCCTGCCACCTCTAGGCTCTTACTGAAGCCACCTAACCAGAACCATATGTTCGTCCCACTGACCAGTGCGCTTGAACTCACAAATCCACCCGACGCTCGACCGGTTCGTCGTCACGCTTTTCCTTCCCTCATTGGCCCAGACCTTTTAGATCTACTAATGTCTCCACAGCCGCCTCCTGAAGACCGATAGTTTGCCAACCAAGCCTGAAAGATATGAGTCCGGCAGTCTCACCCAAATCGTCCACAAGACCTCGTTTCAAGCGAATAGACACCGACCCAAGATTCTGATAATTATCATATATACAGGGATTGAGCTAATTGCAAGCATCCTCGAATAACACCTACACATCCATTAGCCGTCCGGTTGTAAAACCAGGCCCTCCACCGATGGTCAAAATACTTACCTGGCATCATGCTGATTAGACTCCATGAAGGACAGAATCGTCGACAGTCCCATTTCCTGTCTTTATTCTGGATGATTGATAGTTGCGAGATCCAGCTGCAAGATCCCGTTCGAGTTGTGCCTTCTCCTCGTCCGTGGCATCCGTGCGGCGGACGGCAACCTCTTCACCAAAATTCTTCGCGACTTCTTCGAGGGTCAGACGGGCTGTCTCCGGGAAAAAGGAATATATGACTCGAGATTCTGTCAGTACCGGTGCAGTAGGCCAGTTCCCAATCTTGAAGGCTCAGTACTACGTACCTGGAATGAAGAAGGCGGACTAGCAGATAATGACCAGGTAGTACTTCCACCCTATGTTGTTAAAGCCCATTGGAGCGGTTTCGAGGAGTATCAACGTAGCTGCACCCTTCAGTTAGCCGCGTTGCAAAGAGCCGCCATAGAACTTCTACTTGCCAGCAAATTGTCCAAATAATGAAAAGCCCATGCCAATCGGCCGAATCTCGGTGGGGAATATTTCAGACACATAGAGGTACATCGTGGTATCACAGAATGTTCTGTCGCAAAGTCAGTACCCCATCGTGGGCTGGTCGAAGGCCTGCCTACCCCTGGAAAGCCAAATAGAGATAGATGAAAAAAATGCCAAAGCCATTTCCAACCCGATTCTTGGTCCCTGCATACTGTGCTGTCATGGCAGCTAGGCAGGATGTCGTGATAACAATCCCGACAAAGCCAACGATATACATTTTCCGCCTTGAGTTTACTCTGTCATGAAGCCAAGCTCCTAACGGTTTATAGATTATACCTAGAACTCAGGTGTCAGCGCCAGCTGGATCACGAATAGACCATTTTACCAGCTGTGGTAAGCCATACTGCACTAAGAAGAAAGGGCATGCTGCCTAGGTTAGTGTATAGAATGACGGCATAGTTGTTCTGTCATTCAAATGAGCTGCTGGTCAAACGGTATCCGCGAACCAGTGACTTACTATGATCAAAGGCCCACCAAATTCTGCTCCCCATTGTGTCAGGAAACCAATAATCATGCGTTTCCGATATGACCTTTTCTTGAAGACTGCTTTCCATACATTACCATAGGCAGACAATCGTTCTTTCTCCAGATGAATCTGTTGAGTAGTCTGGTAGTATTCTTCCTTGGCAACGAGATTGTCGGGATCATCAGGGGATTTGCGCAGCCGCTCCAAGACTGATCGAGCCTCGCTTTGTTTACCCTTGCTGATCAACCAGCGAGGAGAGCGCGGAACCCACGGCGACCCAAGAAGCAGGATCAAAGGTGGGAGGCATTGAAGGCAAAGCGGGAACCTCCAACTGAACGTATCCGTTTGACCTTGTGCAAAGTAACACGCATAGCCAACCCACCCAGCAAGCATGTACCCGAAGACTAGAAATATAGCATGGTGACCGACCAGCCAGCCTCGGTGAAAAACGCTCGAAATTTCGGACAGGTACATGGGACAGACAGTCACCAGGATTCCGATTCCCAGGCCGCAGGTAAAATGCCCTGCCTGGAACATGCTGGAGACACATCAGCTCCCCGATTTCAAGAATGTTTGGAACACTCCAGCTCGCACCTTAGAGAGTTGGCACCGCCTTGGAGCGCACCGCCAAACATGGCCAGGAAAGAGCCCAGCTGGATGTTGCGCTTACGCCCAAAGAAGTCGCATGACCACATAATGAAGAGTCATGCAACTGCACCCCCAGCGCTGTATACACCGTTGGCAGTCGATATGGCTGATGTCGTGATCGACGCGTATCCGGGCTGGCCCTCTTGTGGAAGGTGGAAATGAGTATACCAGCCTGGCTGGCCGATGGTACTCGAGATGATTGAGGAGCAATAACCGTAGGTCTGCAAGAATTGAGTGGAATTAGCGTATATCTGGGTGAAAGCAGGGTAGAAGTCGACGTCTTACCATTGACCGCACAGCAACGAAGGCCGTGACCAGCCTGTTGTAGGTAATCGTCTGCGATCCGAAAGTGCCCATGCTGATGGATTGTCTAGCACTGAACGCGAGAGCGTTTGCGATCAAACCCGAATCAAAGTCTGGCGACTAGTCTGGTAGCTCGGTTCCGTCAGCCACAGTGCTTCAACACAATGCTTCAAGAAAGGGTGCGACCGAGGAATGCTTGATTAGTGAATCATACAATGCGCTCTGCACGACAGCTAAGGATCGCACACGGTCATCCACCCGTTGGCTGAAGGGGCACATTTGCTGTCTTCGCTTGATGTAACGAGCAGTATACTACCCCTTGCTTAATGCATGTCTCAGTCCAGGCAATAATGACAGCTCAATGTGTCTCGTTTGCGCCCTTGCTCGAAAAGCTGATTCCCGGCTATTTCGGTTCTTGTCCAAAGGTGAACGACAAGAAGAAAAGAAAGTTGACAGTGACGGAAGAAAGGCTGTCGCCTCGTGCTGATCCCCCGCATTTTTACTCCCCGATCTCAAGTTTGTGTTTGTTGCATGTTTGTCCCCTCCAGCTGAAAGATTGCCAACTTCCAACTTTTTACACGAGTTTGCGTTTCACAAGCCACGTTCTTATCGGCGCGATTCTACCTTGAATCGAATTGTCATGTGGAGGGCTTCTCTTCTGACTGACATTTTTGAAGGAGACCAAAACATCAGTTCAAGTACGTGCTGCAACACTATGGTGACATTGAAGGAAACTGACATTGCAAGGTCGCACTATATTGACCCTACGTACCATACGAACCACTCATCAACATTTCTCGCACCGCATCTTTACAAGTCAATCCCGTGCACATCCTGTCGTTTCGAAAAGTACAAACAGGGACTTGCGATCTTTATGCTATCTTGCATAAGAACAACAGGCTCCACGCAGGGTGTCTCCGTAGCCATGACGGGCAGACAATCACTTTTCGATACACCATTTGACCTGCTTCCGAATCCAAAGCAGGTCTGGGTGGGGGAACCGGACAGCAAAGAAGAGGGTCTGGGGAAGCTTTCCATTCTGACACCGGAAGTAGTGACCAAGGCGGCAGCAACCGAGATCAAGACAGGGCTGCGGGTGACCATGGCATGGGAATTGACCAAGCTGGATTACCCCAATCTAAACCGTCAACCATGTCATCATCGGATTGTTCCGTTGCTGGGTGGCGTGGCTTTTGATGATGTCCATACGATGAACCCGCGTGAGACAAAAATAAAACCCCCTTTCTCTTCCATGATGTTGATATTTCGCAGAACAAAGTAGTCAATGGGATGGGTTACGACACTTTTCGCAGCCAGTCCCAGGTCAACCCGAGCGCGTCCTTTACGGCGGAACAACAGTGGAAGAGATCAATGATCGGACGAATGATCGAATCGGTATACAGCACTGGGCACGGGAGGGCTTAGCCGGTAGGTATCGCGGCCATGAGTCAACCTAACATATAACTTGATTCGCTCCGGATGTACTGAGTCTCCCCTGACAGGTCGCGGGGTACTTATCGACTACGCGACGTGGGCCGAGAAGCGTGGTATACAATATAGCACGTTCTCGACCCATCAGATCAGACTATCCGATATCCTACAGGTTGCAAAAGAATCCAACGTCGCATTCCAGAAAGGTGACATTCTCTTCATCCGCATAGGAGTCACCAAGGAATGGGACACCGTCATGACACACACTCAGAAGCAGCGATACTCCGAGAATCCGAAGCCCCAACACGCAGGGGTGGAGGCAACTATTGACGTGCTTCGTTGGCTCTGGGATACGGGCTTTGCGGCCATTGCGAGCAATGCTATTAGCTGGGAGGTGAGAGGACATACCAGATCCCCGCCAGGGCTTTGCGTGGTATTTTTTCTGACATCTGACAGGTCTATCCACCTCAATCTCCTGACCTGTTTCTCCATGAGTACGTCCTTGCAGGATAGGGCATGCCCATTGGTGGGTCTCAAGCTCCCATGTACACACTCAAGTATCGATACTGATTCACTACAGGCGAGCTCTTCGACTTGGAGGCGTTAGCACGTACATGCGAGGATCTTCAGCGTTGGACGTTCTTCGTCACATCTGCGCCTCTGAATATGCCCGGTGGAGTGTCGTCCCCACCGAACGCGATGGCCATATTCTGAGGCTACAGTCCTGGCACTCAAAAAGAGCGACTGAGATTCCGAATCTATATTGACGGGCGCGTGCGGGTGTACTGTAAGTAGTTAATGAGTGGCGATAAGACACCCTCGTTTGTAACCCGCCTCGAAGCGCCGGGCTGCAGTAACTGCATGCCCAGGGTGTAGATTGTACCACCCTTAAATGTGCTTCTAGGGACATCATCAAGATCAGGCATGTCTTGACGGCCAAAATCACTATCATTGTAATATACCGCTTGTGCCCTGCAATGAGAGGAACTCGTCGGAGCGGTTGCGTGCGAAGTGGTTCTAGAAGCAGAAACTTTATACCCTCATACCTCCTCTGTTGCAGTGAGAGGCTTGATCACTGGTAGGAGCCTGTTCATCTCGCTAAAGAGCTTCCTCGAGGCTTTGAGTTGGAACCTCTATTAGCCATTTTGGTATGTCTACCTAGTTGTCCTTCCACCTTCACAAGGTTGCGCTTAGCCGGATGGCGGCAGGGGGTAGGTAGATATTTGTATAAAAATGACGTGAGAACGGCTGGTAAAGAGTGTGCTTATGATAAAGGTGCTTGCTTGGGAAGGTGTTTGGAGAGGTGCTTAAAGAGGTCTCGCTGCGTTATTCTAAGGTCTCTCAGAGATATATTCGGAAATCTTGACCCAAGGTGCTTGCTCGATCATTCGAGTTGAAAGTCCAGGTCCACCAAGGGCGCTTTGTGAGAGCGAGTCATCCGCCGGTTAGGCCTTCGTTACCTGCCATAAGTCCACTGATATTAATACCAGCCCGTTTGACTCCAATCGGTTTCTACACCCTGTACCCAAGATATTAGTCCATAGCTTAGCCCAACGCAGAGGGCAATTAAGGTTATGAGGATCAAGAGCAATTGAATATGACTGAAGTTTCGACCCAACCCACAGCAGACTTCCCACTTCCTGAATGAGGCAGCCGTGTTGGAAAGCAATTCTCCCCAATTTCGACTGCGTACTACAACCATAGGCTTCTTCGTGAATACTGTACTGTACATAGACCATTCATGAGCTTTCCGGATTGCCACCCCCTCCCCGAAAAATCGGCCCTCAGCTCCTCCTCTTCCTTTGGTCCACCACCTTTAGTGGGATAAAAGAAAAAGGGGGGAAATAACACCTGAACAGCGATTGGAGCTGTATATCAACCCAAAAAAAGAACTCAACTCCACGGGAACTCATACTAGTACGACAGGGATAGACCCGGGCTTGCCGAAATGGCCGCGACAGTAAGACGAACTATTCATCGGATTTCCTCGCTTCAGAATTCCGAGATGGAAATCGCGTGACTGCCGCACGCGAGAGAACGAGGCATTGTACGATTGAAAGATATCCACCCGATCGTGGTTCGCGGGCAATGCAGAACTGAAGCTAATCAGAGATCTCGTGCTCCTCGCCTAACTACTGACTAGGTGGCACTGTTGTGGAGATGCACTACAGGGGGTTAGTGTGGCGAGCCACCTGCTTGTGGTACTACTCAGTAACTACCTAGTCTAGGTGTTGCCCATTCGCTGTGATCATCGGTATGAATTACGGAATCTGTCGGATTGGTCTTTGGAGAAGGGCCTCGCGCTGATAAGTGGGTATGAGATACGGTGTGATGTGCCTGGAGAGGGCTGGCTGCTGCAGACTGTATCCGGGACTTCCGGAGAGTAGGCCCTAAGAGCAGTAGAGTCGAGTGGATGGCCAATGGCGTCCTGCTCGTTCAAATAGTCCCTTTCGTCGACAAACAACCATATCTAAGGGTGTCACGGACTCACGAGGAATTTTCTAGTCCCATGTTGTCTGAGATGATCCAAGGAACCGGGCCAGGCTTACTTCGGTTCAGCCAACGACACGCGGTGGGCGGGCGCCCCGCTCGTTCAATAGCCACTTTTAGCCCGAGCCCTAGACTACCTAAGAGCTGTCGGCAAATCGATCGACGGTACATGTCAATTGAACTCTGACTGTTCAGGGTGTGCTTAGACTTCTGCACTTACTTTTGCTGGCGGCATGGTCGGATAACCCTACAGGATACTGATCTTGAACAGAACGATGTGTGCAATTTTGAAGGTGAAATCATATCAGATACACATTCACTAGGTTCCAGAGCCTTGGATCCAGCAGAGATCAGCAATCCCAATTCCCCGACCCAAGGGTTTTTGTCCCTGAACCAAACCTGAAGCTAGTCTCAAAGAAGCTTAACCCGACCCGGTTCTTCAGGTTTCTTCAGCTCGGGATATCCGAGCAAGCCGATTCCAACGTCATAACCATCCCTGATTCCCTCGCGATACGTCGGATACTGTTACCTGATATTTCCCCTTTCTGACCTTGGAAGCGGATCCTACCAGCAATGGTGCCTGCCAAGAGGTCGAGACCTGGACAGTACAGGGATTTCCCACGTGGTGGCCTGCAGGGCAATTGACCACGGGAAAGGCTTGCACAATGCAGACCTCTAATGCACCATTTTTTTTTGGAAGGTCTCCGTCAAGTATAAAAGCAGTCCTGATCCCATCTCTGGGGGAGAACCAAGCTTCGCGTACACTCGTTTAGACGCTCGCTCCGGCCGAACAGGGCCCATTACTGTCACTCTTTCTGATTTTCTTTATTTACTGTCGTTCTTTACATACAGTCATTCTTTCCAATCGAACAGTATGCGTTTCGCTCCTCTTGCAGCGACCGTCGCGTCCCTGGGCGTGGCCAGTGCTGCGGCTATCAAGCCCAAGGACACTGCTCTGCGGGCTCGCGATACCTGCTCGGATGTCGAGTTCACCGGCGAGGTCTTGCACCTCTCCTTGAACATCATCGAATACCCTGTTGTGGTTGATGTTCAGCTCGAGGAGGATGCTATCATCACCGTTGACAACACCATTCTCATCGAGGCTACGAATGCGCCCACTCACCTGCACACTACCGTGATGGCTACTTCGACTTCTACTGTCACCAAGACGATTTCCACGGCTACCATTACTGCTGCTGCTGCTGCTGGCGAGGCCACTGCTGGCTCTGGCTCTGGCTCTTCTGGCTCTGGCTCTTCTGGCTCTGGCTCTTCTAACTCTGGCTCTTCTTCCGGCTCTGGATCGTCTGGAGTTGTTGCTGGCTCTGGCTCCTCCAACTCCGGCTCCGGCTCTAGTGGCTCTTCTTCCGGCTCTGGATCGTCTGGAGTTGTTGCTGGCTCTGGCTCCTCTGGCTCCTCTGGCTCCTCTGGCTCCTCTGGCTCCTCTGGCTCCTCTGGCTCCTCTGGCTCCTCTGGCTCCTCTGGCTCCTCTG